>NC_039293.1:7098906-7398906 GCF_003368295.1 Carassius auratus | reverse complement strand
CATGAACCACGAGTCGAGTAACCCAAGCATTTTTTAATAAAAAAATCGACTAGTAGAAATCATTAGTCTTGCAATCCCTATACTGTACAACAATAATTAGTATTTCATTATTGTAAAGGGGACGTTTGAGGCTATCTAGGTGTAGACGTCAATAAAACACAATCTAACATGTAGAAAATTAAATTAGAAACATCTAAACTTTTCAGGTCACAGCAAATGCACCGCTGGTCATGCACATCCTTCCCCGGAACAATACTGAAAGCTAAGATGGAGAAACAGATGATCATAGCTGTACAAGGATAGCCATTTTTTAAATGAATCTATTATCAGAGCCACTGAAAGGGATGTTTAGAGCTGGAAATCCATTTATTCTTTGCTGAAACTTATGCGTCTTCATGGAGAGCGAGTCATGGTTGCCCAGCAACAGCAGACGCCACTGCAGCGCGAGCGCAGATTACAGAGTGCTTTGGAAATAAGGAGAGCGTGCGCCTAGCGTTTTCCACACGTTTTCAGTCGCGACATCATGCAAATGTGGTTTTGTTCTGAAGGATACATTTTTTATTTTATTTTTTTGCTGAACTCGGTCGAGACCAACTAGAAGACTTGGCGAGTCCAATGGCCAAGTCCGAGACAAGTCCAAGTGCAAATGCAACGAGTCCGAGACAAGTCCGAGACGATAGAAAAATGTCTCGAGTGCGGACTCGAGTCCAAGACCGGACTCGAGTACTACAGCCCTATCATCTGTGCTACAGAGGTGAGCTATTTTGGACATCTCCTCACTGCTGAGGGAGTAAAGCCAGACCCTGCCAAAGTTGCTGCCGTAAGAGACATCGAGCCACCTAAAGACAAAGGAGAACTCAAGACAGTGCTAGGCATGATCAATTACCTCTCTAAATTTGCACCTGGTCTTTCTGATGTCAACGCACCACTGCGACAGCTCCTAAAGGAATCAAGTGAGTTTGTTTGGGATGCCCAGCATGACAAAGCCTTCGAGAAGATAAAAGGGCTACTCACATGCATACCAGGACCAGTCTTGGCCTATTTCGATCCTCTCAAAGAGATCAGGTTGCAGGTTGATGCTTCCAAGTATGGGCTCGGGCAGTCCTGTTGCAAGATGGAAGACCTATATCGTATGCATCAAAGTCACTCTCTGAATGTGAAATCAATTACCCTCAAATTGAGAAAGAACTCTTTGCCATACTATTTGGCTGCAAGCATTTCCATCAATATATCTATGGCCGTCAAATCGTTGTTGAAAGTGACCACAAGCCCCTTGAGTTAATAATGCGGAAATTCCTGGCATCAGTTCCCCCAAGGCTACAGAGGATGATCCTTCAGCTCCAAAAGTACAATTTCACTATTGTGCATCGACCAGGCAAGGATATCCCTGTCGCAGACACATTGTCCAGAAAGTCACTCACTTTGTGCCAATGATCAGTCACAAAGTTCCAGACAGGCCATGGCAAGTTGTGGCTACCGATTTGTTCACCTGGAGCAATGAGGATTATCTTGTGACAGTGGACTACTACAGCAGATATTTTGAGCTGGACAAGCTCAACAGCACAACCTCAACTGCTGTGATAGACAAACTAAAAGCTGCTTTTGCACGACATGGCATTCCAGAGGCTGTCATCTCAGACAACTGCCCCCAGTACAGCTCGGGTGAGTTTGCAGCATTTGCAAGAACGTGGGAATTTAAGCATACCACCACAAGTCCATATTACCCGCAAAGTAACGGACTAGCAGAGAAATCTGTGCAGACTGCAAAGATGTTGCTGGAAAAGGCTAAGGCTGACAAAAGAGATCCACTCCTCAGTCTCCTGGAGTATTGCAACAGCCCTGTTGATGGTTTCAAGTCCCCAGCTCAGCTGTTGATGAGTCGTCGCCTGCGGTCAGCCCTACCAAATACCAATCAGCAGCTCCTGCCAAAAGTCGTCAGGAGGAAAGATGTCAGAGCAAAGAGGTTACAGAAACAACAGAGCCAAAAAAGCTATTATGACAGATCGGCTAGACCTTTATCTCAGCTCAAGGAGGGACAGGCAGTTAGAGTACATGAGCAAGGATACTGGAAACCAGCCATTATCGTCAGATCAGCCGGCACTGAGAGATCGTATTACGTGCGTACTTCTGACGGACGGGAATATCGACGAAACAGACGTCACCTCCTGGACACGAAGGAACCTCAGGACAGTTCTGAAATATCCTTGGGACATGATGGTGTTGAGCTATGTGAAACGCCAATCAGCAGTGCACCACACAATGACATTATACACACACCTGACCACACTGATGACCTGCCCAAATCTGTCACTTGCAGAACCAGATATGGACGCCAGATAAAGCCCAGAGTCATTCTGGATCTGTGATTGTACAAGGGTGTAGGCGGATCGCTTCCCTTAAAAAGAAAAAAAAAATTGTTCACAATGTTCAATGTAATTTGCGTTTTGTATGTGACAATCCATTATTGTGTGAACACATACAGTATGCTAGTGCTTTAGTATAATGCTATATGGATGCTCTAGTTTGTACATGTGATGTTTTTTTTTTTTTTGAAAGCTGAATGTTTCTTTCACTTAATATGATATGCAATATGTTCTTTATATTGTTTATTTCAAAAGAAGGGGGATGTAGTATTCTTACATTCTGCTAAGAACCAATCACATGTCACAGACATTGTATCTTATGTTCTTATTGGCTATAGCATTTGCCAGTAAAGTTTATGCAGATTGGCTCTAAAAGTTCAGTGTGTATTATGCCGCTGAAGAGTTAACACTCATGTTGCGAATCTGAGTCGAGTTAATAAATCCTCATGATAAGACTAGTTCTGCGTGCACTCAGAGTCTCTTTGAATACGAATCATCATAACAAAAACACAACACTTATTACTTATAAAGCCCTGAATGGTTTAGCACCTCAGTATTTGAATGAGCTCCTTTTACATTATACTCCTCTATGTCCGCTACGTTCTCAAAACTCAGGCAATTTGATAATACCTAGAATATCAAAATCAACTGCGGGCGGCAGATCCTTTTCCTATTTGGCGCCTAAACTCTGGAATAACCTACCTAACATTGTTCGGGAGGCAGACAAACTCTTGCAGTTTAAATCTAGATTAAAGACCCATCTCTTTAACCTGGTTTACACATAACATACTAATATGCTTTTAATATCCAAATCCGTTAAAGGATTTTTAGGCTGCATTAATTAGGTAAACCAGAACCGGAAACACTTCCCATAACATCCGATGTACTTGCTACATCATTAGAAGAATGGCATCTACGCTAATATTTGTCTGTTTCTCTCTTGTTCCGAGGTCACCGTGGCCACCAGATCCAGTCTGTGTCCAGATCAGAGGGTCACTGCAGTCGCCCGGATCCAGTACGTATCCAGACCAGATGGTGGATCAGCACCTAGAAAGGACCTCTACATCCCTGAAAGACAGCAGAGACCAGGACAACTAGAGCCCAGATACAGATCCCCTGTAAAGACCTTGTCTCAGAGGAGCACCAGGACAAGACCACAGGAAACAGATGATTCTTCTGCACAATCTGACTTTGCTGCAGCCTGGAATTGAACTACTGGTTTCGTCTGGTCAGAGGAGAACTGACCCCAACTGAGCCTGGTTTTTCCCAAGGTTTTTTTCTCCATTCTGTCACCGATGGAGTTTCGGTTCCTTGCCGCTGTCGCCTCTGGCTTGCTTAGTTGGGGTCACGTCATCTACAGCGATATCATTGACTTGATTGCAAATAAATGCACAGACATTATTTAAACTGAACAGAGATGACATCACTGAATTCACTGATGAACTGCCTTTAACTATCATTCTGCATTATTGACACACTGTTTTCCAAATGATTGTTGTTCAGTGCTTTGACGCAATGTATTTTGTTTAAAGCACTATATAAATAAAGGTGATAAAGGTGAACGACTAATAATAAAAAAAAAAAAATTAAGTACACCTCTATAGAGAACAAAGAAACTAAACTTTCTGACTGTGAAAGGATTTATTTATTTTTTCAACAAGAATACCAACATGTTCACCTTTTCTTTGGTTTAAGAAGTGGTCTGATATTGCAATAATTTCTCCAATCTTCACATCACTTTTGCCAGTGATGTGCCCATTTTCGACTCCCTGCCAAGTGGAGCAATATCAGAAAGGAGTTTCTCAGAAAAAACATTGCAAAGAGTTTGAAGTTATCATCATCTACAGTGCAGAATATAATCCGAAGATTCAGAGAATCTGGAACAATCTCTGTGCATAATGGTCAAGGCCGGAAAACCCGGAAAATGGGGTTACATGAGTGCATGTGGCATGGGCAGCTTACACATCTGGAAAGATGACAATGACAATTTATTTATATAGCACAATTAACTACAACTTCCGTCGACCAATGTGCTTTCCATTAGGTCATTAAAAACAGAGAAAAACACACAACGAACAAGCAAACAAACAAAAAAAAACCTTATTTTTACACCGCGGAACGTTTCTCACTGGATGAGTTTCGGCGGACCGATTATAATGAAGCACCAACTAGCATTCGCACATCACCGCAGCACACATCGAGCCTCAAGTATCACCTCAACGCAAAACATATAGCAGCTAGCGTGGACTTTACACTTTATGTTGAACTATGTATTATTTTGTTGGTGCAACTGGCAGTTTATGTTTAACTCTTTATTGTTTTGTCCAAGGTTATTTAGAGTTGGACTTAGTATGTTATGGCCTCTGAAGCAACAGAGAGATGTTTTCTAATAGTCAGTGTTTCCAATGTTCTGAATGTAATTGACAGTATTGTGTTTTACTTAAAAAACACTTTACAGAAGGTTCCAGCACCCTATAAGCTTCCTGAATTTCTGAAATGTACTATTTCTAAATTGTTTCTAAATATGCTATTGCTACACTTAATGGCAAAAATTGCACTGGTCTGCTAGACTTGGTTGAACAAAAATAAACAATATTTTGTTGCTTAAGCTTATGTATTCAGTCATTATTCAATGGTATACTATAAATCCATGTGAAAAAAATTACTTCTCACTGTTCTCAGGTCAAATATTTATATGCGATTAATTTCGATTAATTAATTACAAAGCCTCTAATTAATTAGATTAATTTTTTTAATCGAGTCCCGGCCCTAATATATATAATATATATATATAATGTGGGAAATATGCTTCAAAGACTGGGCAAAATAGGGATGAATTCCAAAAAATCTGTCAATGACTTGCTGCTGACGTGCACGAAAACTAGCCATTTATTGTCCTCCCAGATGTTTTGTTTTTAGTTATTTCTATGGTGTTCTTTACATCTATTAAAAATAGCATCTTTATTTCCCTTTATACTTTTGAAAGGTATCTTTTCTTGAGTTTTTGTTCAGCCATTTTGTCAGTGCCTCCATCTATTGTTATGTGCTTTATAATAGACTTCTACAGTTGCTAATCCACAACAGATGACGATTATTAAATTGAACATTCAGAATAAGATCCCATAGGATATATTTCAGCATGAATTCCGAGAATGGACAGCGACTCTAAGAGAGTAACTAAACCCTTAACTTAATCCTTTTTAGTTAATGCTCTGTAAGAATGGGGCTTTATTAGTGCTGGTCATTGATTCGAGTAACATTTCTGACATTTGAGTATAAAGTGTTTTAATTCTACAATATATGGTGTAAAAAAAAAAAAAACATCTGAGTGCTGCCCTCTTCAGGTTGAATGGTGTCTACTGCAGTTGATTTTTCCTATTGGATGTTGTGGTGGCAGGTGACACAAGCAGTTTCCAGCTCACCACGCCCCTTGGTATGAGCTACCACGCCCTTGGCAGTATAAAACCATCTTGTTCCATCAAAATCACTGTAGTATTGAAAACAATCAGTATAGAGTATTTTAGCTTCTCTTTAGCATAGCATTTATATAGTTATATAGATTATTTCATGTAGCCTATGTAGTTAATTAGCATAGTTGTTAGTGTAACGTTAGTATTGTTAGAAGCATAGTTAGTATCAATCAATCAATCACCTTTATTTATATAGTGCTTTAAACAAAAAACATTGCGTCAAAGCACTGAACAACATTCATTTGGAAAACAGTGTCTCAATAATGCAAAATGATAGTTAAAGACAGTTCATCATTGAATTCAGCTATGTCATCTCTGTTCAGTTAAATAGTGTCTGTGCATTTATTTGCAATCAAGTCAACGATATCGCTGTAGATGAAGTGACCCCAACTAAGCAAGCCAGAGGCGACAGCGGCAAGGAACCGAAACTCCATCGGTGACAGAATGGAGAAAAAAACCTTGGGAGAAACCAGGCTCAGTTGGGGTCAGTTCTCCTCTGACCAGACGAAACCAGTAGTTCAATTCCAGGCTGCAGCAAAGTCAGATTGTGCAGAAGAATCATCTGTTTCCTGTGGTCTTGTCCTGGTGCTCCTCTGAGACAAGGTCTTTACAGGGGATCTGTATCTGGGGCTCTAGTTGTCCTGGTCTCCGCTGTCTTTCAGGGCAGTAGAGGTCCTTTCTAGGTGCTGATCTACCATCTGGTCTGGATACGTACTGGATCCGGGCGACTGCAGTGACCCTCTGATCTGGATACGGACTGGATCTGGTGGCTACGGTGACCTCGGAATAAGACAGAAACAGACAAATATTAGCGTAGATGCCATTCTTCTAATGATGTAGAAAGTACGGTGTTATGTGAAGTGTTTCCGGTTCCAGTTTACCTAATTAATGCAGCCTAAAAATCCTTTAACGGATTTGGATATTAAAAGCATATTAGTATGTTATGTGTATGCCAGGTTAAAGAGATGGGTCTTTAATCTAGATTTAAATTGCAAGAGTGTGTCTGCCTCCCGAACAATGTTAGGTAGGTTATTCCAGAGTTTAGGCGCCAAATAGGAAAAGGATCTGCCGCCCAGAGTTGATTTTGATATTCTAGGTATTATCAAATTGCCTGAGTTTTGAGAACATAGCGGACGTAGAGGAGTATAATGTAAAAGGAGCTCATTCAAATACTGAGGTGCTAATCTAGATTTAAATTGCAAGAGTGTGTCTGCCTCCCGAACAATGTTAGGTAGGTTATTCCAGAGTTTAGGCGCCAAATAGGAAAAGGATCTGCCGCCCAGAGTTGATTTTGATATTCTAGGTATTATCAAATTGCCTGAGTTTTGAGAACATAGCGGACGTAGAGGAGTATAATGTAAAAGGAGCTCATTCAAATACTGAGGTGCTAAACCATTCAGGGCTTTATAAGTAATAAGCAATATTTTAAAATCTATATGATGTTTGATAGGGAGCCAGTGCAGTGTGGACAGGACCGGGCTAATATGGTCATACTTCCTGGTTCTAGTAAGAACTCTTGCTGCTGCATTTTGGACTAGCTGTAGTTTGTTTACCAAGCGTGCAGAACAACCACCCAATAAAGCATTACAATAGTCTAACCTTGAAGTCATACAGTATTGTTCAAAATAATAGCAGTACAATGTGACTAACCAGAATAATCAAGGTTTTTCGTATATTTTTTTATTGCTACGTGGCAAACAAGTGACCAGTAGGTTCAGTAGATTCTCAGAAAACAAATGAGACCCAGCATTCATGATATGCACGCTCTTAAGGCTGTGCAATTGGGCAATTAGTTGAATTGGTTGAAAGGGGTGTGTTCAAAAAAATAGCAGTGTGGCATTCAATCACTGAGGTCATCAATTTTGTGAAGAAACAGGTGTAAATCAGGTGGCCCCTATTTAAGGATGAAGCCAACACTTATTGAACATGCATTTGAAAGCTGAGGAAAATGGGTCGTTCAAGACATTGTTCAGAAGAACAGCGTACTTTGATTAAAAAGTTGATTAGAGAGGGGAAAACCTATAAAGAGGTGCAAAAAATGATAGGCTGTTCAGCTAAAATGATCTCCAATGCCTTAAAATGGAGAGCAAAACCAGAGAGATGTGGAAGAAAACGGAAGACAACCATCAAAATGGATAGAAGAATAACCAGAATGGCAAAGGCTCAGCCAATGATCACCTCCAGGATGATCAAAGACAGTCTGGAGTTACCTGTAAGTACTGTGACAGTTAGAAGACGTCTGTGTGAAGCTAATCTATTTTCAAGAATCCCCCGCAAAGTCCCTCTGTTAAAAAAAAAGGCATGTGCAGAAGAGGTTACAATTTGCCAAAGAACACATCAACTGGCCTAAAGAGAAATGGAGGAACATTTTGTGGACTGATGAGAGTAAAATTGTTCTTTTTGGGTCCAAGGGCCACAGGCAGTTTGTGAGACGACCCCCAAACTCTGAATTCAAGCCACAGTACACAGTGAAGACAGTGAAGCATGGAGGTGCAAGCATCATGATATGGGCATGTTTCTCCTACTATGGTGTTGGGCCTATTTATCGCATACCAGGGATCATGGATCAGTTTGCATATGTTAAAATACTTGAAGAGTTCATGTTGCCCTATGCTGAAGAGGACATGCCCTTGAAATGGTTGTTTCAACAAGACAATGACCCAAAACACACTAGTAAACGGGCAAAGTCTTGGTTCCAAACCAACATAATTAATGTTATGGAGTAGCCAGCCCAATCTCCAGACCTTAATCCAATTGAGAACTTGTGGGGTGATATCAAAAATGCTGTTTCTGAAGCAAAACCAAGAAATGTGAATGAATTGTGGAATGTTGTTAAAGAATCATGGAGTGGAATAACAGCTGAGAGGTGCCACAAGTTGGTTGACTCCATGCCACACAGATGTCAAGCAGTTTTAAAAAACTGTGGTCATACAACTAAATATTAGTTTAGTGATTCACAGGATTGCTAAATCCCAGAAAAAAAAATGTTTGTACAAAATAGTTTTGAGTTTGTACAGTCAAAGGTAGACACTGCTATTTTTTTGAACACACCCCTTTCAACTAATTGCCCAATTGCACAGCCTTAAGAGCGTGCATATCATGAATGCTGGGTCTTGTTTGTTTTCTGACAATCTACTGAACCTACTGGTAACTTGTTTGCCACGTAGCAATAAAAAATATACTAAAAACCTTGATTATTCTGGTTAGTCACATTGTACTGCTATTATTTTGAACAATACTGTAAATGCATGGATTAACATTTGACATTGAGAGCATAAGCCATAATTTAGATATATTTTTGAGATGGAAAAATGCAGTTTTACAAATGCTAGAAACGTGGCTTTCTAAGGAAAGATTGCGATCAAGTAGCACACCTAGGTTCCTAACTGATGACGAAGAATTGACAGAGCAACCATCAAGTCTTAGACAGTGTTCTAGGTTATTACAAGCAAAGTTTTTAGGCCCTATGATTAACACCTCTGTTTTTTCTGAATTTAGCAGTAAGAAATTACTCGTCATCCAATTTTTTATATCGACTATGCATTCCATTAGTTTTTCAAATTGGTGTGTTTCACCGGGCTGCGAGGAAATATAGAGCTGAGTATCATCAGCATAACAGTGAAAGCTAACACCATGTTTCCTGATGATATCTCCCAAGGGTAACATATAAAGCGTGAAGAGTAGCGGCCCTAATACTGAGCCTTGAGGTACTCCATACTGCACCTGTGGGTTATGTTTGTTTTCTTCTAAAAGAGAAGAAAAGTAATCAGATCTAGCAGTTTTTAATGCTTTTCTATAGGATATGCTACTTTCCCGCCAAGCAATACGAAATACCTCTAGTTTTGTTTTCCTCCAGCTGCGCTCCATTTTTCGGGCTGCTCTCTTTAGGGTGTGTCACGTAACGTGTTAAGGGAAACACAGGAGAAGGAACCAATTGCAGGTAAGCCGTTTATTATAAGGGTAATCCAAGAGAGTAAACAGTCCAGGCAGGGTCAAAACCAGAAGATCAAAACAGACATAAACAAGACACGAACATGATGCAAGGCAAGACACGAATGACGGGCATGAGTAACTGTAACATTTAAACAAGGACTCCGTTACATAGACTAAGACTGACTGGGTATTTATACACAGAAGGATAATGGGGAAACAGGAGACAGGTGGGGGGAACAATCAATAACGCAACAAGGAGGAAGGTGACCATATAAGGGAACAGGAAGTGATCTGGGACAGACACCGTGAGAAGGAGGACATCTAGTGGAACCCCGGGGAACAACAACCCAGACACTGTGACAGGGTGCGAGCAGAGGTGGGTAGTAACGAGTTACATTTACTTCGTTACATTTACTTGAGTAATTTTTCGTGGTAACTAATACTTTTCGGAGTATTTTTAAAGATGGGTACTTTATACTCTTACTTGAGTAAATTTTTGGGGAAAAATCTGTACTTTTACTTCGTTCAGTTTATTCCAAACGCGCCGTCTACTTTTCTCTGGGCAATGAGCGATGCCCATTCGCGAATGATTCATTCTTTTGAGTCAATTCTGTTCAAAGGCTTGATGAAACCAATTGGCAAGCGAGTGAATTGGTTCGTGAATCAGTTTGAATGAGTCGTTCACTTCCCTGCCGCACGCGCTGAGCGTCTGAAGCGGTTCACTCAGAGAGTTGTAACGTTTAAGATCATCAGCAGCGTTGAAAACGGGGCTATGGAACTTCACTGAATTGAAAGCAAATCTGCAAAAGCCATTATTTGCTTGCGATGGAGATCCTTATTAGATGAACGCGTGTGCTGTCTACTGTTTAACAGGTAATAACTTGGGCTACATTCGATTACAGTACATGATGCCACTGTTACATTAGTTTGTTGTACGTGTGTGGCTTATAACAGAGGGGATTCAAGTTGAATGCATCTTCCAAAAGACAAAAAATAGCCGATTAAGATTTTATTAATTTTAATACAATCACACCGGTACGAGTATGTTCAGCGAGTCATATCATCAGCTGCTAAATTCAGATCTGTGATCGCTTGCTGGCGCTGAGCCAGAGACAGACGCGTTTTTACAGCGCTGCACATTAACCAATCACACAAGGTTCTGTTGAGCTTTTGAATGCAATGGCCAATCAGAGGTGTTCCGATGAGTCATCGCTGAAATGTCGGTGCTTCCTTCACTCGCTTACTGACTGAATACCTCTTCCTGGCTAATTCTCTCGTCAGAAACAACAAAGTGCAGATGTGTGTACGAATCTATAATTAAGATATTGATTTCACAGTGTTAACAGTTTCAGTGATTTTAATGGGAGTTTCTGAGAGTGATTGAACTCTAGACTGTCAGTGAAAATGATCTTTAATAATGTAAATGTTATTTGCTCTCTTTCTGAACAATGAAAGATTAGTAGCAATATTTATATCACATTAACTTTCAATGTTAAATTCACATTTAATATAAAGTCAGTTGTATTAAAAATATGTTATGGCATGACATCTCTGTTAATTAAGTAAACAGACAGGGTTTTATAATAAATTACATAAATTGGAGTAAAGGCTGATGAAATATATACATTTACACACACACACACACACACACACACACATACATTACATACATTTTATCTATATATCTAAATAAAAATAGGCTCCGTATATATGACCCAAAGTAACTAGTAACTAACTACTTGAGTAGATTTTTTATCCGATACTCTTTTACTCTTACTCAAGTAACTATTCAAGACTAGTACTTTTACTTGAGTAAATATTTCTAGAATTACTTTTACTTTTACTTGAGTAAAGTTTTTGGGTACTCTACCCACCTCTGGGTGCGAGTATGCTCATTATACCAGTAGTGTTAGGATAGTTTCAAGTTAGCATAGATTTATTTACAGTGGTCAGGATGGTACGTAGGTGGAGTATTGCTGGTTGCAACAGCACTGCTGGACTGCATAGTTTTCCAGCAGACTTGAAAATTAGGTGCCAGTGGTTGCATGCACTTGGCCTGGAAGACCGCGAGTTCCAGCCTAGAGCTGGAGTGTGCAAACTGCATTTAAAACTGGATTGCTTCTCCAATGAAATGGAGGTGGAAATGAGCTTCTCCACACAGCTCGCGCTGAAAAGCGGCGCAGTGCCGATCGCAGTGCGGGAGTTAAAACCGCAGTTTGAGCCAACGGCTCGAATTGATATGGTTCAGGCCCTGGCCCTGTTACCACAGACACCTCAACATCCATGGGGGAGAAAAGTCCTATAATTCAAACGAACGCTCTGTTGCAAAGCTACTTCCGTCACTTCGGCTCTCAGGTTCATGCCCCACCCGCTCAGCCCCGCCCTCGGTTCGTTCCCTCTATCTAATCTGTGCTCTGCCCACTTTTCAGCATTTTAAAAATATTGCCAGTGAGTGGAGTCAGGCTCTGGCTAGGGGTTTAGTTACCCTTTAAGTAGCACATAGAACGCGTTCATGTCAAGTAAATTTCTTGGGAAAAGCGTGTGGAATTGCAGTGAGTGTTTGTAAACTTGCATGTAGAGAGCGCTCCTCAGAGCTAAGATACATTGTTATTGGGAAACTCGACCCAGATCAGTTTAAATCATTCATTAAAGTGGATCGGTTCAAAGGAGTCATTAGACACTGTGGTGGAAAAATTAATTTAACATTGCTTCTGTATGCCTATATATGCATGTGTTTTCTTAGAATTGCTGTGTGGGTTCAGAAGCGTGACACCTGGGTGGGAAACAGATGTCTGAGAATGACCTGAGAGGGTCATTGGACCATATAGTGGGGGGACAATGTCTGAGGATGACCCGAGGGGGTCACCTAAGTACTAAATGTGTGAGAAACCGCCCATAGAGAGTGTTCCTTGTTATGTGTGGAAATTTACAGCTGCTAAGACTCTGTAACCTTGGAAGAGCAAAGGGATATAAAATGGAGGACTGCCCTCTTCCTGGGTCGGTTTTACTCTGCAGGTACTCGGTGTTGCTGTATTACTGTCTGACCTTCTTTGCAAAGAATAAAAGCTTTCTTTTTAATTATACCTGAGAATGAGTCTGTCTCTTATGCTGATGAGAGTTGATTTAAATTTTGCCACGACAACAGATATGGTTTCAGATATAGGATCCTATCCAAACTCACCTCCTTCAAGCGATTTCTTCTTCAGTCATACCTTCACTTACTCACATTATCAACTCCTCTCTTCACTCTGGAACATTTCCCTGAGCATTTAAGCATGCTCGGGTAAGCCCACTGCTTAAGAAACCATCTCTAAATCCAGCACTTCTAGAAAACTACAGACCGGTATCCCTTCTGCCATTCATTGCAAAGACACTTGAGCGAGCTGTGTTCAACCAGCTTTCTATGTTCCTTGTACAGAACAACCTCCTGGACACCAACTAATCTGGCTTCAAAAGTGGCCACTCAACTGAGACGGCTCTGCTCTCGGTTACTGAAGCCCTGCGACTTTGCAAGAGCAGCTTCAAAATCCCCAGTACTCATCTTCCTAGACCTTGTCTGCTGCTTTTGACACCATTAATAAATCACCAGATTCTCCTGTCCATCCTTAGAAAGATGGGCATCTCTGGAACCACACTCCTGTGGGTTAAGTCCTACCTCTCCGATTGATCCATCAGCATGGCTTGGAGGGGTGATGTTTCTAAGTCACAACAACTTACTACTGGGGTTCCTCAAAGCTCAGTACTTGGACCATTTCTCTTCTCCATCTACATGACGTCATTAGGATCTGTCATCTCAACTTCTCATTCCAACAAGACTACCCAACGGTACCTGCTCGCATTTCAGCCTGTCTGAGTGACATTTCTAGCTGGATGAATGACCATCAACTTCAGCTTAAACTTATGAAGACAGAACTCCTGATAATTCCAGCTAACCCATTGTTTCATCACAACTTCTCTATACAGCTGGGTTCGTCAACCATAACTCCTTTAAGGACAGTCAGATACCCAGGAGTTGTGATGGATCATCAGTTAAGCTTCACAGATCACATTGCTACAACGAGCTGGTCCTGCAGATTTGCCTTATACATCATTAGGAAGATTAGACCCTTTCTGTCAGAGCAAGCCACCCAACTTCTTGTCCAAGTTCTTGTTCTCTCCAGACTGGACTATTGTAATCCTCTCCTGGCGGGCCTTCCTGCATGTACTGTCAAGCCTCTGCAACTGATCCAGAATGCAGCAGCGAGGGTTGTCTTCAATTGTCTCCAAAAAAAAAAAGCTCACGTTACTCCTCTCCTCATCAGGTTACACTGGCTACCAGCAGAGGTGGGTAGTAACGAGTTACATTTACTTCGTTACATTTACTTGAGTAATTTTTCGTGGTAACTAATACTTTTCGGAGTATTTTTAAAGATGGGTACTTTATACTCTTACTTGAGTAAATTTTTGGGGAAAAATCTGTACTTTTACTTCGTTACTGTGGGCGACGCCCCTCTCGTTACTTTATCTTCATGCAATAAATGTTATAAATGCTTCAGTTTATTCCAAACGCGCCGTCTACTTTTCTCTGGGCAATGAGCGATGCCCATTCGCGAATGATTCATTCTTTTGAGTCAATTCTGTTCAAAGGCTTGATGAAACCAATTGGCAAGCGAGTGAATTGGTTCGTGAATCAGTTTGAATGAGTCGTTCACTTCCCTGCCGCACGCGCTGAGCGTCTGAAGCGGTTCACTCAGAGAGTTGTAACGTTTAAGATCATCAGCAGCGTTGAAAACGGGGCTATGGAACTTCACTGAATTGAAAGCAAATCTGCAAAAGCCATTATTTGCTTGCGATGGAGATCCTTATTAGATGAACGCGTGTGCTGTCTACTGTTTAACAGGTAATAACTTGGGCTACATTCGATTACAGTACATGATGCCACTGTTACATTAGTTTGTTGTACGTGTGTGGCTTATAACAGAGGGGATTCAAGTTGAATGCATCTTCCAAAAGACAAAAAATAGCCGATTAAGATTTTATTAATTTTAATACAATCACACCGGTACGAGTATGTTCAGCGAGTCATATCATCAGCTGCTAAATTCAGATCTGTGATCGCTTGCTGGCGCTGAGCCAGAGACAGACGCGTTTTTACAGCGCTGCACATTAACCAATCACACAAGGTTCTGTTGAGCTTTTGAATGCAATGGCCAATCAGAGGTGTTCCGATGAGTCATCGCTGAAATGTCGGTGCTTCCTTCACTCGCTTACTGACTGAATACCTCTTCCTGGCTAATTCTCTCGTCAGAAACAACAAAGTGCAGATGTGTGTACGAATCTATAATTAAGATATTGATTTCACAGTGTTAACAGTTTCAGTGATTTTAATGGGAGTTTCTGAGAGTGATTGAACTCTAGACTGTCAGTGAAAATGATCTTTAATAATGTAAATGTTATTTGCTCTCTTTCTGAACAATGAAAGATTAGTAGCAATATTTATATCACATTAACTTTCAATGTTAAATTCACATTTAATATAAAGTCAGTTGTATTAAAAATATGTTATGGCATGACATCTCTGTTAATTAAGTAAACAGACAGGGTTTTATAATAAATTACATAAATTGGAGTAAAGGCTGATGAAATATATACATTTACACACACACACACACACACACACACACATACATTACATACATTTTATCTATATATCTAAATAAAAATAGGCTCCGTATATATGACCCAAAGTAACTAGTAACTAACTACTTGAGTAGATTTTTTATCCGATACTCTTTTACTCTTACTCAAGTAACTATTCAAGACTAGTACTTTTACTTTTACTTGAGTAAATATTTCTAGAATTACTTTTACTTTTACTTGAGTAAAGTTTTTGGGTACTCTACCCACCTCTGGCTACCAGTAGCCGCTCGCATCAAATTCAAGGTACTGATGCTTGCCTACAAGACAATAACTGGCAAGGCACCAACATACCTAAACTCACTGGTTAAATCTTATGTGCCCTCAAGAAGTCTGCGCTCTGCATCGAATAACAAGCAGGATGGCATGTGTTTAAATTCACGTATCTTGTTTTTGTTTAGTCTGTACTTATCACCACCATTAAAAGGCAGCAGGTGCGTAAATACACTGTTTTTGTTTACTCCATGTAGTTTTGAGAGCTGAGCTGTACATTTTGATTTTCTCAAATACATCAAGGTAAGTGCGCAGAGGTCTCTCTCACACTCTCTCTCTCACACACACACACACACACACAAAATATAATATGCTGTTATACTCCATATAGATCCATATACAAGTAAAAATAATAATAATATTAATAAAAATATTTTAACCTCCTTAAGTGGTTAAACATAAAATATAATTTGTTTTGGGTAAATCTAAAAGGTTATCTTTGGTCTATATTCAACTTATCTATATGTTAAAATGAAAATAATAAAGGCAAATTGATATAATATTTTGTTTCATTGTAATGACTGTATATATACACATATCCCTGAACTAAGTACATTTCTTAACGAAAGGCGCAGTGGTATTTGATATCCTATTTTGTTTTATTGTAAATATACAGAGAGGAAAATTGCAGTAGCCATGGTCAGCTGACTGATGTTATCAAGTACGCTGCTGTTTGCAGATTTACCGGACTTGCGTCGGCATGGACATCACACTCCCGAGTCGAATGCACAAAGTCCGCACTACCGAGGATGCACGTTCAAAATCAGCGTACTTTGTATTATGAAACGCGCGCAGACCTACGTCACAAGTCTATTTGCCTAATCTTGCCAGTACTTTACCCCGCGGTGGAAACGCAGAAAGCAACAGGTCTGGGGGGGGGGGGGATTCCTATCTATGGTAGGCCATAGAACCGCTTGCGGGAAAGTTGTGAACTTTGGCACACTGATAGAGGACAGACCCAATATTAACTATAGCAAATTTGAAGTCTCTAACTCTACCTCTCTAGTGCCACCACTTGTACAAAATTTCTATGTTTTTATGTTAATAACTTTTGAACCATAAGCCAGAAAATGAAAATAACTTCTGAGTGGTTTGGCCAAAACAAACAACTGGTTTCTTTAGATTCAGTGAGTCATGTCGAGTCGAATGATATCCATTTTTCCCTTGTCATCCATTGGACAGCCATTTATGCTGCGGTGACCGTGGAGCAGTTTGGGGTTCGGTGCCTTGCTCTAGGGCACCAAAGTCATGGTATTGCCAGCCCGAGACTCAAAACCACAACCCTAGGGTTAGGAGTCAAGCTCTCTAACCACTAGGCCAAGACTTCCCTGTAAATATGCATTTGAGACTGTATCTCTGCAAAGCTTTGACATACTTACAAACTTTATATGTGTCATTGTTACCTCACACTGACCAATGCCACATCAATTTTGAAACAGTGCCACTTATTGGTCAAAAGTAATAAACCAATCATTAAACATTAATAATTACACTTGCTAATAACTTTTCGTTTCATCAGCCTATTGCAATGAAACTAGTCTCAAAACATTCCGTGGCTTATGCCAACAACATAAATAAACTCCCTGTCTGCCATTTTGTTTTATATTAAAAACATACTTTTTTAAACTTCTCATCAACTGTTTGTCTGAATTTCACCCAAATCAAGTCAGATGATCTTTAGACTGTCTTGACAAAATGTTATTGATTTTGTTTTGATAGTCAAAACCATTTTCAAATAACACTTCGCTGAATTTGATACACGATGCCAAAATGAAACTTCAGCCTTTAACTCTGCAATGCTTTGGCATATTGACACCAAACTTTGTGTGTGCCATTGTCACCTCACAAAGAACAGACAACATTTTTTTGATTACAGCGCCACCTGCTGGTTAAAAGATATAGGCCATTTAATCATACTACTAGTGGTTGTATTTATGATTTTACATCCATTTTAAATACATCCTCATACACAATCATCCTAAAATTGCTGTAATTGCTTATTGTTCCATTTACCATACAATACCAACTTTATTTGTTAAGCACTTTACAACAACCAAAGTTGACCAAAGTGCTGTACAGAAAAAAATAAAATATATATAATAAACATATGTACCATTTATAACCACTCAAAAGCATTCAAAGTAACACATTGAATCAAGTAAATAAAGTCGACATCTTACTAGGTGTCAAAAGCCAAAGAGAAAAGATGGGTTTTAAGAAGGGTTTTAAAAACAGATAAAGAAGAGGCCTGCTTAACATGCAAAGGCAGATCATTCCATAGTTTAGGGGCAGACACAGCAAAGGCACGGTCCACTCTGAGCTTATGCTTAGTTTTAGGCACAGTCAGGAGCAGCTGATCATCTGATCTGAGAGAGCGGACGGGTTTATAAGAGTGTAGAAGCTCAGAGAGGTATGATGGAGCAAGACCATTTAGTGATTTAAAAGCAAATAACAGAATTTTAAAATGGATCCTAACATGAATAGGCAGCCAGTGTAATGAAGCTAAAATAGGGGAAATGTGCTCATGTTTATGTGTGCCCGTTAAAATACATACTTCCGCATTTTGTATCATCTGGAGACGGGTGATGGAGGACCCACTAACCCCCACACATAGTATATTACAGTAGTCCAGTCATGTAGTTGCAAAGGCGTGGATTACAGTTTCAAAATGTTGTCTTGACAATTGGCTTTATTTTGACCAGCTGCCTTAAATGAAAGAAGCTTGATTTGACAACAGCTTTGATCTGGCTGTCAAATTTAAGCTCAGGTTCCACTTTAAATCCTAGGTTTGTAATACTAGGTTTAATATAGGGTGCTAAGGAGCCCAGATCTACAGGCGGGGTCCCAGTGGTGCCTCCAAAAACCATCACTTCTGTGTTTTTATCATTAAAATGTAAAAAGTTCAAAGCCATCCAGGCCTTTATGTCGTCGAGACAATTGAGTAGTTGTCCAACAGAGTTATAATTTTTCTTTTTAAGAGGTACATAAATCTGACTGTCATCTGCATAACAGTGGAATGAAATGACATACTTTCTAAGTATGGAACCAAGTGGAAGCAAATACAGAGAGAAAAGTAGAGGGCCAAGGACTGAGCCCTGTGGGACCCCACACAAGAGAGGAGCAGAGGAGGATAGAGTCACCTAAGCTAACACAAAAAGTTTGATCCGCTAAGTATGACCTAAACCACTCCAGTGCTATGCAACTGATGCCCACCAACTGCCTTAAACGTGAAATCAATATTTCATGATCCACTGTGTCAAATGCAGCAGTTAGATCTAAAAGCACAAGGATAACACAGTCACCAGAGTCAGTAGCTAAAAAGATATCATTAAAAACTCTTAAAAGAGCAGTTTCGGTGCTGTGCAAGGTCTTAAAACCGGACTGGAAAACCTCTAGAATATTATGTTCTTCCAAAAAGGCCAATAATTGACTGTACACAATCTTCTCCAAGATTTTCGAAAGGAAAGGCAATTTGGAAATAGGCCTGAAATTAGCAAGAACTGACGGATCTAGAGCAGGTTTTTTAATCAGAGGTTGAACTACTGCATGTTTTAAAATTTCAGGGACCACACTCAAAGACAGACTACTATTTATAACTGCTACAACAGATGGTCCTACAGTGGGGAAAACCTCCTTAAATAGTTGAGGGGGGACAGCATCATTTGGAGAACCCGAGGGCTTCAAATGACCAACAACCTCCTCTAAAGAGGAAAAAGTCAGAAGCTCAAAATGATCAAAGACAGCTGAGCAGGGGACAGAGATCGAAGGGTCTGAAGCTGAAGGTACAATTTGAGACCTAATAGAAGTGACCTTATCAATAAAAAAAAGCAAAGGAAGTTTTCACACATAACAGGGGATTCTTCCATACAAGCATTCTGCGGGTCATTTAAAAGTGAGTCAATGGTTTTAAAAAACACACGAGGCTTGTGACAATTTGCCAGAATAATATCTGAGAAATGTTTTCTTTTGGCATCTTTCACAGTTTCCTGGTAATGACGCCAGCAATCCCTTAACATTTGAAGAGACACCTGCAGTTTGTCCTTCTTCCACTTGCGCTCAGCTCTACGGCACTCACGTCTGGCAGCATGAGTCATGTCATTTAACAAGGGCTCAGATTTAGTTTTAGGCGGCCTAGATTTTAATGGAGCCACAGTGTCTAAAACAGTTTGGCAGGTGAAGTGAAACCATGAGCAAAGCTCATCTGTATGCAATACAGGCTCGGGAGTGATGGAGTTCTGACTGAACGCAACTGAGAACTGAACAGCAGTGGAAGGGTTAATCATGCGACAGCGCCGTTCAGCGCCGCGAGGTTTAACTGTATGACAGGCAAGAGCAGTCTCAAATAATACAGGCATATGGTCAGAAAACACTGCGTCACATATCTCTAGATTAAGAACAGGCAAACCATATGATAAAACAAGATCAATGTGTGTCCATGTTCTTGTGTGTGTGGGTCCAGACACAGATTGCACAAGATTAAAAGAATCAATTAGGTTTAAAAAACCCTTTGCCATTGGTCTATCAGGACAACACACATGAACATTAAAATCCCCAACAATAAGAACACGATCATATTTAGGCATGATTTCAGCCAGAAAATCAGAAAAATCATTTGAAAAGTCCTTATTGTACTTGCGGGGCCGATAGACCACCACACAAAACACTGTGTGGGGGCGACCCATCTCAAATAAACTCAGTTCAAAGCTGCTGAAAGCGGAGGACAACAAAATCTGTTTACATTTATAATGACTCTTATATACAGTCGCTATTCCTCCTCCTCAGCCAGATGTTCGCGGGGAGTTAAAGTAGAGGCAATCTGGGTGTACAAATTCAGTGAAAGCGCTAGACTCACCATCGCTCAGCCATGTCTCAGTTACACAGAGGAAATCCAATCCTCGGGACATGAAAAAATCCTTTAATACAAAAGTCTTACTTGCTAGAGATCTAGCATTTACCAGCCCAAACCTGGCCGGCGGGTTCGCGTCACTGGATGTTCGTGAAACCCGACAGAGAGCGCAAGTTGCTGTGATTCATTCCGCGCAAGCGGAGATGAGGAGAGCAGGGGCCACGGGACTGGAACACCTCTTCCGGGCCGACGACAAGTACCAGCCAGGCGTCGACAGGGTCCAGAGAGCGTTGAGGTATAACGAGACTAGGCACGACTCCAAACTAGGTCCAGAAAGGAGTAGAACAACATGCAAGACGGGCCTTCTACCTCACCTGCCGGCCGCTGCGTTTTCCCCGACGGCGGGTGCAATTTCTTCGGCGCTTACATCGAGAAGGTGGAGCCGGGGCACACCAAAGGTGAGCTGGGAGCTTCGCCAGGAGGGGGGGGGCAAAGTTTCACGTCCAACATCATCCTATTTTAGTATATTTTCAGCAGTAATCACAGATCCAGCAGTGTTTGGCGATCGTACACCAATAGAGAGTCGACATCCCAGGCAAAAAATAAAACAAACAGCAGAAACACACACAGCAATGACAGTGACAGACGGCAAGCCACACACAATGGCGCCATCTTGTTTTCCCCAAAGAAATTTGGGGTGATGCTCCATTCCATCCTTTGCTCCTCAATTTGCCAGTTGAGTGCTTGGTGCCGGAATTGCTGCTTTCAGCTAAATTTATTATTATTCATGTTGAAAAGTACTGAGAATATTTTTTCTTTTTTTGAAAAATGGAAAGAATAGCATTGTTTGTAACAGCGTGAAGCAAACAGTAAAATAAAATAAATAAAACGAACAGTCTCGCTACTTTTTTTTCTGTGGTATGGACGTTTACAAGCCGCAAGCTTCATGTGGAACATTATGATCTCAATAGCATGTTCTAGTCAGTAGCGTGGTCGCATAAGATATAATTAAGGGAGACGTGAAGGACTGGACATCTCGTTGGTTTCATATGGATTACTTTATCACAGAATATTTGTTTTCGGTAGCACTTGCTTAGTAGTTGCTTTTTTTAACTTAGTAGTTAAAAGTAGACATTTCGAGCTTTCTATAGATGTATCTCTCACGTCTCTTTGTTGAGTATTCACTGAGTTACAGTTCATTTTAATGACAGGTTTCTAAATGAAGATCACTGCAGACAGCTCACCTTGTTTGTTTTCTTTATTTTATAAATGCTCAAAGTTTTATTGTTATTATGTGTGGATACAAATAAAAGTAGACCCTTTACAGATTCGATTTGTGTATTGCTCTTATCTGTACGATCAAAACTGAAAGCGTAATTTAAGTCCTTTTTTTGGGGTTATCAGGAGAAGATGCCTCAACACGCATATACGTGAGGATTGACTCCAGACGGTTAACTTTGATAAACAATTTATCTTTAAATACCTTCTTTATGCACAAAGAGATTGTAAAGGAAAAGTTGAAATAGCATCATATGACCCCTTTAAAATTATTAACATATTTGCAAATTCTGCAAGTATGTATGTAAACTTATGAGCACAATGAGTCTTTAATTGGCTAAATTGCTCAATGCTGCAACAACAGATTGGATAGTTTGCCAGATCTTTGTGCTTTAGTTTGAGGATATTTAGCACCGTTTAGAACCGTTCCCGGGATGACATCAGGGATTCCATGACTAACAATTTTGGTGGTGGTGGTGGAGGGGCGTTTCAATTGTGTGCATCATGAAATTAATGTAATTTACACAATCATTCAAAGGTTACATTTTAATTATGTCTGTTATTTTGTAAAAACAACTGTAAAGAACAAAGTTACAATCTCAGTCTTTCTTAAGTGTTACAGTCTCTTCTACAGCTCCTCGAAGAAGAACGGTTTGTAAAAACTTCTACTTTCCTTAATAAAAGAGAAAGCAAACTACAAGTGACACATATGCATTATAAGACAATTGAAAGAAAAGTACACTTATATCATTTATATCATGAAATAAAATGTCAAACAAAAATAAAACAATATATAAGAATAAAACATTTTGACATTGTTCTTTGGGGAGGAACTTCATCTTTGAGTTGATCTTAATCTCACAGTTGAATCAACTTTTGAAGATCAACTTTTACTCACTGTGAAAACTTTAGATGATATTTCTTCGTCAAGTCAATTGTAATGTCTGGTTAGAACAGATGTATTCAGACGATATTTCAATGCTTGGTGTGTTATCGTTTGATAACATTTGATGAAGCGAATCAGATCTGAAAGTGCTGAATCTGAAGATGATCTACTTACTGTGAATGTTCTTTGTATTACTGTGTAGAGAAGATGAATTATTGAAACACGTCCCAGATACAGTTCAGTTAAATGGATTCTCTCCAGTGTGGATCTTCTCATGTGTTTTCAGACTTACTGAATGATTGAATCTCTTATCACAGTGTGAACACTTGTAAGGTTTCTCTCCAGTGTGAATCCTTTCATGTGCTTTCAGACTTGATGACACACTGAATCTCATGTCACAGTGTGAACACTTGTAAGGTTTCTCTCCAGTGTGGATCCTCTCGTATTTTTTTCAGATTTGCTGACTGACTGAATGTCTTGTCACAGTGTGAACACTTGTAAGGTTTCTCTCCAGTGTGAATCCTTTCATGTGTTTTCAGACTTGATGACATACTGAATCCCATGTCACAGTATGAACACTTGTAAGGTTTCTCTCCAGTGTGGATCCTTTCATGTGTTTTCAGACTTGATGAAACACTGAATCTCTTGTCACAGTGTGAACACTTGTAAGGTTTTTCTCCAGTGTGAATCCTCTCATGCTTTTTTAAACACTTCGCTGAAGTATAGGTCTTCTCACACCCATAGCACACGTACTCTCTCACACCAGAATGTATTTTCTGATGCAATTTTAAACTTTGTAATAATGAAAAACTCTTTCCACACAAATAACACGAATGTGGTTTCTCCTTAGAATGAACTTTTAGGTGTGTAGTCAGGTTTGTAGCCCACAAAAATGTTTTTCCGCAGTGACCACATGAATACAGCTTCTCTCTAGTGTGGATGTTCACATGCTCCTTAAGTTTTGATGATTGTGAGAAACTCTTCCCGCACTGATCACATGTGTAAGGTTTCTCTCCAGTGTGGATGTTCATATGATGCTTAAGTTTTGATGATTTTGAGAAACTCTTCCCGCACTGAACACAAGTGAATGGTTTCTCTCTAGTGTGGATGTTCATATGATGCATAAGTTTTGCTGATTGTGAGAAACTCTTCCCGCACTGATCACATGTGTACGGTTTCTCTCCAGAGTGTTTTATCTCGTGTTTTTTTAGGTGATCTAACTGACTGAATCTCTTGTCACAGTGTGAACACTTGTGTAGCTTCTCTCCAGAGTGAATTATATCATGTTTTTTTAGGCGATCTGACCGACTGAATCTCTTGTCACAGTGTGAACACTTGTATGGTTTCTTTTCAAAGTGATTTATCTCATGTCTTTTCAGGTGATCTGATCGACTGAATCTCTTCTCACAGTGTGAACACCTGTATGGTTTCACTCCGGTATGAAGTCTCATGTGAACATCAAGATTATATTTGCATGTCAATCTCTTTCCACACTGAGTACAGGTGAAAGATTTCTCGGCTCTCATTTTCTTTAATATGAACTGTTTGCTTTGAAAGCACTTCAAAGGTTCTTCTTCAGTTTTAAAGTGATTTTTTCCCTCAACTTTGAAGTGCTCAACTTCTCTTAATTCTTCATTGTCCTCATTTTCTTCAATTAACACTGAAATAAAAGCAAAAACAGTTATGTTGTTAGTAACTCATAAAAAGGTTAAACGACATAAAAAAATTGAACCCTGATGTAACAACAGAAAGTGGACTATAAAAAAATGTTGATAACTTTGCGAGTGTCTGGCTGCAGACTTGCACTTGCACTCGCGCTTCCGCTAGTGACATCACTTGCAGTCTTTATTTTATATTTTGTTATATTTATCTATTATTATTTGTTTGAATTCCTCAACATTTTACATCAGCAGCCAAGTGATGTAGACAAGAAAAGAAGTGTTGGCAACGCACAAGTTCAATTTCCACAGAGGTCAAAGATGAAGGAGGGATAGTGGCCATGGTTTTGTTTGTCAAATGTTGTGTGAATATTCAGTAAATGAGATGAGTGACTTGAAATGACTGTGTTTTTTTTTTGGGGGGGGGGGGTATACAATAAAATAAAATTTAAAAAATACAATGGATAGAGTACAATTTCTCAATGTCTCAATTTTCAATACTTTTCACTTTTTTTCTTCCACACAGCACATTGAAAATGCAACATCAAGTATTCCATATTAAGAATAACCTACAATTTTAAAGTTAAATGTTAAAGGGAGACAAATTGTCAAATTCATGAAATAAATAGTAAAGTTCAATGTTAAGAAATAAATATTTAAGTTCATGTCAAATCTTCAGGTTCAAGACATAAATGTTCAAGTTCAAGTCACTGTACGGGCACCATTTCTGTAATGGTAGCGCGCCCTAGCACCCATCAAAATTGTGATGATTTTGGTTCACATTTAACAAAAATCCAATAATCTCAACTAATTAGAATACTTCATAAGACCAAAAATAATAATAAATATAGCTGCAAGTAGCAATTACGGGGCCAAGCACTCCAAATGGCAAATTGAGGAGCTAAGCATGACATAAAGCATCAGACCAAATGCATCAATGGGCAATGTGCAACAGTAATATTAGGATTATTTTAATTGAAATGGCAAAAAAAAAAAAAAACAAATACAACCTTTAGTGGCATTATTACTTTGCTTATCAAGTTTGACCAATAGGTGGCGCTGTTATCAAATACATTTAGTGTACTCTGTGTGACTTGTCAATGACACACACAAAGTTTGGTTTCAATATGCCAAAGCATTGCAGAGACACAGGCTCAAGTGTCATTTTAGCATTATGCCTCAAATTCATCGCTGTGGTATGTGAAAACATTTTTGTCTATCGACACAAAATCCATAATTTTTCAGCACAGTATTAAGATCGTCTGACGCAATTTAGCTGAAAATTGGACCAATGGTTGATGAGGAGTTCTAAAAAGTAGATTTTCAACATAAAATGGCAGACAGGAAGTTCAGCATACTGTGGCATTTTTGGTATCTATGTTGTCATGATAAGGAAGGGAATATTTTGAGACCAGTTTCATGGCAATAGACTGATGCAATAAAAAATGTATTAGCATTTTTATAAGTGTAATTATTAATGGTTAATGATTGGTTTATTTCACTGCAAGTAGTCTCAGGTCATGCTTGTTATAACACACACCAAGTCTGGTCTCAATACACCTATCCGTTCTCATTTTGGTGAGAATCAGACAAACTGTCTAGGACGAGTTCGAAAAAGTAGGTTTGAAAATAGCAAAAAAACTAAACCTTGCAATTTTTTTAATTCTGGGGTTCATTCGACTTGGCATGAGCCAAGGATTCAGAGGAAATTTCATTTTCTGGCCTACGGTTTAAATGTTATTAGCATAAACATGAGTGCAACTTTCGACAAGTGTTGATGCTAGATCGTTTGACTTAACTCTGGTTAAATGCTGGGACTTTCCTCTATCAGTGTGCCAAGATTCACAACTTTCCTGCAATCTGTTCTATGGGACTTGTGGTGGACAAAGAAGAAGAAAAACCGTATGTGCTTGGGCCCTAAATATAGCTGCAAGCAGCAATTACGGGGCTAAGCACTCCACCGGCAAATTGAGGAGCTAATCATTGCATGGAGCATCAGACCAAATGCAACAATGAGCAATTATAGCAATTTTAGGATGATTGTAATTTAAATGACTGAAAAATCATAAATACAACCACTAGTAATATGCTTAGAACCTTTTAGTCTATCGACACAAAATCCATTACTTTTTGTCAGCACAGTCTGAAGATCATCTGACTTGATTTTGGTGAAATTTGGACCAATGGTTGGATGAGTTCGAAAAAGTAGGTTTTTAACATAAATCCAAATAAATCACTTTGGCACGTTGTCTGCATAAGCCAGGGAATATTTTGAGACGAGTTTCATTGCAATAGGCTTATGCAATAAAAAGATAGCATTTTTATTAGTTTAAGTATTAATGGTTGGTTTATTACTCTTGATCAATAGTTGACGCAGTTACCAAATTAATGTGGCATGGTCTGTGTGAGGTGACAATGGCACATACAAGTTTGGTGCAAATATGTCTTTGCAGAGATAGTCTCAAATGCATTTTGGAATCTTACCAGCAAATTTGTTGATGTGCTAAATGAGAACAGTTTCGTATATATACACGAAATCCATAACTTCTGGCCAGTGGTGTCTGAAGATGATCAGAGCCAAATTTGATGAAAATTGGATTTAAGGTCTAGGAGGATTTAGAAAAAGTAGGTTTTCAACATTAATCAAAATGGTGGACAGGAAGTATGGCCAATTTTGGTATAATTGGTATTGATGTTCTCAGAATGACCCAAAAATTTTTACTTTCATTTCAAAATTTTTAGATATCTCATTATAACATTTAATCCACATGGTGGCGCTGGCCCGAAACTTTTTGAATACTAAGATTTTTGCAATTATTTTCATAATACGATAATGCGTTCAAAAAATACATAATTAGAACAATTTAAAATGGCTGACATGGGAAAATTGTATATCATTTGACTCGACATGAGCCACCGAATCTAATGAATCCATCTTTTGGCCAACTCATTCAGAAGTTATAAGCAAAAATATGCAATTTTCATATCTTCTGACCTGACCACTAGGTGGCGTTGCGTCGAAAACACTGCAGGTAGTCTCAGTTTATGCTTGTTATAAGAGAGACCAAGTTTGGTCTCAATATGCCAAACCATGGCCAAGATAGAGCCTCACATGCAATATTGCGTGCTTTTCATCATATTTGTTCATGTGTTATTCGAAAATGGTTTGACGAATCAACTTGAATTCCATAACTTTTTGCCAGCATGGTCTGAAGATCATTTGACCCAGTTTTGGTTTGGTTTTTGCATTTTGGGGTTGGTTTGAATTTGACTTGGCATGAGCCAAGGATTCAGAGAAAAAAAGAAATTAAATTGTCTGGCTTGCAGTTCAAAAGTTATTAGCATAAACATGAGTGCAACTTTGGACAAGTGGTGGTGCTAGAGAGTTTGAGTTACAGACTTCAATTTGGCTCTGGTTAATGTTGGGACTTGTCCTCTATCAGTGTGCCAAGTTTCACAACATTTCCGCCATCGGTTCTATGGGCTGCAATAGACTTGCAGCAGCAGAAGAAAAAGAAAAACAATGCCAACGATAACAATAGGTGCCTACGCACCTTTGGTACAAATACTTGGTAGGGGCTCCTTTTGTTTTAATAACTGCCTCAAATTCAGCGTAGCATGGAGGTGATCAGTTTGTGGCAACACTTCAAGCAACTTGGGCGATGAGCTTCTCCACCCTTCCTCCAGACTGTAGGACCTTGGCTTCCAAATGAAATACATACCTTGCTCTCGTCTGAAAAGACGACTTTGGACCACTGTTCAACAGTCCAGTTCTTCTCCTTAGCCCATGTAAGACGCCTCTGACATTGTATGTTGTTCAGCAAATTCCTTGACACTTCTGAGTATGGTGGCTCTTGATGTCTTGACCCCAGCCTCAGTCCATTCCTTGTGAAGTTCACTCAAATTCTTGAATTGGTTTTGCTTGACAATCAATCCTCATAATGCTGCGGTTCTCTCGGTTGGTTGTACATTTTTTTCTTCTACACTTTTTCCTTCCACTCAACTTCTGTTAACATGCTTGGATACAGCACTATGAACGGCCAGCTTCTTTGGTAATGAATGTTTGTGGCTTACCCTCCTTGGAAAGTATCTCTCATAGTGGCCATGGTATCTCTCACGTCTCTTCGTTGAGTATTCAATGAGTTACAGTTCATTTTAATGACAGGTTTCTAAATGAAGATCACTGCAGACAGCTCACCTTGTTTGTTTTCTTTATTTTATAAATGTTCAAAGTTTTATTGTTATTATGTGTGGATACAAATAAAAGTAGACCCTTTACAGATTCGATTTGTGTATTGCTCTTATCTGTACGATCAAAACTGAAAGCGTAATTTAAGTTCTTTTTGGGGTTATCAGGAGAAGATGCCTCAACACGCATATACGTGAGGATCGACTCCAGACGGTTAACTTTGATAAACAATTTATCTTTAAATACCTTCTTTATGCACAAAGAGATTGTAAAGGAAAAGTTGAAATAGCATCATATGACCCCTTTAAAATTATTAACATATTTGCAAATTCTGCAAGTATGTATGTAAACTTATGAGCACAATGAGTCTTTAATTGGCTAAATTGCTCAATGCTGCAACAACAGATAGGATAGTTTGCCAGATCTTTGTGCTTTAGTTTGAGGATATTTAGCACCGTTTAGAACCGTTCCCGGGATGACATCAGGGATTCCATGACTAACAATTTTGGTGGTGGTGGTGGAGGGGCGTTTCAATTGTGTGCATCATGAAATTAATGTAATTTACACAATCATTCAAAGGTTACATTTTAATTATGTCTGTTATTTTGTAAAAACAACTGTAAAGAACAAAGTTACAATCTCAGTCTTTATTAAGTGTTACAGTCTCTTCTACAGCTCCTCGAAGAAGAACGGTTTGTAAAAACTTCTACTTACCTTAATAAAAGAGAAAGCAAACTATAAGTGACACATATGCATTATAAGACAATTGAAAGAAAAGTACACTGATATCATTTATATCATGAAATAAAATGTCAAACAAAAATAAAACAATATATAAGAATAAAACATTTTGACATTGTTCTTTGGGGAGGAACTCCATCTTTGAGTTTATCTTAATCTCACAGTTGAATCAACTTTTGAAGATCAACTTTTACTCACTGTGAAAACTTTAGATGATATTTCTTCGTCAAGTCAATTGTAATGTCTGGTTAGAACAGATGTATTCAGACGATATTTCAACGCTTGATGTGTTATCGTTTGATAACATTTGATGAAGCGAATCAGATCTGAAAGTGCTGAATCTGAAGATGATCTACTTACTGTGAATGTTCTTTGTATTACTGTGTAGAGAAGATGAATTATTGAAACACGTCCCAGATACAGTTCAGTTAAATGGATTCTCTCCAGTGTGGATCTTCTCATGTGTTTTCAGACTTACTGAATGATTGAATCTCTTATCACAGTGTGAACACTTGTAAGGTTTCTCTCCAGTGTGAATCCTTTCATGTGCTTTCAGACTTGATGACACACTGAATCTCATGTCACAGTGTGAACACTTGTAAGGTTTCTCTCCAGTGTGGATCCTCTC
The DNA here is from genome assembly GCF_003368295.1 of Carassius auratus. Lineage (NCBI taxonomy): Eukaryota > Metazoa > Chordata > Actinopteri > Cypriniformes > Cyprinidae > Carassius > Carassius auratus. The sequence continues at coordinate 7,368,965 of NC_039293.1, read as the reverse complement.
GTGTTTTTTCAGATTTGCTGACTGACTGAATGTCTTGTCACAGTGTGAACACTTGTAAGGTTTCTCTCCAGTGTGAATCCTTTCATGTGTTTTCAGACTTGATGACATACTGAATCCCATGTCACAGTATGAACACTTGTAAGGTTTTTCTCCAGTGTGGATCCTTTCATGTGTTTTCAGACTTGATGAAACACTGAATCTCTTGTCACAGTGTGAACACTTGTAAGGTTTTTCTCCAGTGTGAATCCTCTCATGCTTTTTTAAACACTTCGCTGAAGTATAGGTCTTCTCACACCCATAGCACACGTACTCTCTCACACCAGAATGTATTTTCTGATGCAATTTTAAACTTTGTAATAATGAAAAACTCTTTCCACACAAATAACACGAATGTGGTTTCTCCTTAGAATGAACTTTTAGGTGTGTAGTCAGGTTTGTAGCCCACAAAAATGTTTTTCCGCAGTGACCACATGAATACAGCTTCTCTCTAGTGTGGATGTTCACATGCTCCTTAAGTTTTGATGATTGTGAGAAACTCTTCCCGCACTGATCACATGTGTAAGGTTTCTCTCCAGTGTGGATGTTCATATGATGCTTAAGTTTTGATGATTTTGAGAAACTCTTCCCGCACTGAACACAAGTGAATGGTTTCTCTCTAGTGTGGATGTTCATATGATGCATAAGTTTTGCTGATTGTGAGAAACTCTTCCCGCACTGATCACATGTGTACGGTTTCTCTCCAGAGTGTTTTATCTCGTGTTTTTTTAGGTGATCTAACTGACTGAATCTCTTGTCACAGTGTGAACACTTGTGTAGCTTCTCTCCAGAGTGAATTATATCATGTTTTTTTAGGCGATCTGACCGACTGAATCTCTTGTCACAGTGTGAACACTTGTATGGTTTCTTTTCAAAGTGATTTATCTCATGTCTTTTCAGGTGATCTGATCGACTGAATCTCTTCTCACAGTGTGAACACCTGTATGGTTTCACTCCGGTATGAAGTCTCATGTGAACATCAAGATTATATTTGCATGTCAATCTCTTTCCACACTGAGTACAGGTGAAAGATTTCTCGGCTCTCATTTTCTTTAATATGAACTGTTTGCTTTGAAAGCACTTCAAAGGTTCTTCTTCAGTTTTAAAGTGATTTTTTCCCTCAACTTTGAAGTGCTCAACTTCTCTTAATTCTTCATTGTCCTCATTTTCTTCAATTAACACTGAAATAAAAGCAAAAACAGTTATGTTGTTAGTAACTCATAAAAAGGTTAAACGACATAAAAAAAATTGAACCCTGATGTAACAACAGAAAGTGGACTATAAAAAAATGTTGATAACTTTGCGAGTGTCTGGCTGCAGACTTGCACTTGCACTCGTGCTTCCGCTAGTGACATCACTTGCAGTCTTTATTTTATATTTTGTTATATTTATCTATTATTATTTGTTTGAATTCCTCAACATTTTACATCAGCAGCCAAGTGATGTAGACAAGAAAAGAAGTGTTGGCAACGCACAAGTTCAATTTCCACAGAGGTCAAAGATGAAGGAGGGATAGTGGCCATGGTTTTGTTTGTCAAATGTTGTGTGAATATTCAGTAAATGAGATGAGTGACTTGAAATGACTGTGTTTTTTTTTGGGGGGGGGGTATACAATAAAATAAAATTTAAAAAATACAATGGATAGAGTACAATTTCTCAATGTCTCAATTTTCAATACTTTTCACTTTTTTTCTTCCACACAGCACATTGAAAATGCAACATCAAGTATTCCATATTAAGAATAACCTACAATTTTAAAGTTAAATGTTAAAGGGAGACAAATTGTCAAATTCATGAGATAAATAGTAAAGTTCAATGTTAAGAAATAAATATTCAAGTTCATGTCAAATCTTCAGGTTCAAGACATAAATGTTCAAGTTCAAGTCTCTGTACGGGCACCATTTCTGTAATGGTAGCGCGCCCTAGCACCCATCAAAATTGTGATGATTTTGGTTCACATTTAACAAAAATCCAATAATCTCAACTAATTAGAATATTTCATAAGACCAAAAATAATAATAAATATAGCTTCAAGTAGCAATTACGGGGCCAAGCACTCCAAATGGCAAATTGAGGAGCTAAGCATGACATGGAGCATCAGACCAAATGCATCAATGGGCAATGTGCAACAGTAATATTAGGATTATTTTAATTGAAATGGCAAAAAAAAAAAAAAACATAAATACAACCTTTAGTGGCATTATTACTTTGCTTATCAAGTTTGACCAATAGGTGGCGCTGTTATCAAATACATTTGGTGTACTCTGTGTGACTTGTCAATGACACACACAAAGTTTGGTGTCAATATGCCAAAGCATTGCAGAGACACAGGCTCAAGTGTCATTTTAGCATCATGCCTCAAATTCATCGCTGTGGTATGTGAAAACATTTTTGTCTATCGACACAAAATCCATAATTTTTCAGCACAGTATTAAGATCGTCTGACTCAATTTAGCTGAAAATCGGACCAATGGTTGATGAGGAGTTCTAAAAAGTAGATTTTCAACATAAAATGGCAGACAGGAAGTTCAGCATACTGTGGCATTTTTGGTATCTATGTTGTCGTGATAAGGAAGGGAATATTTTCAGACCAGTTTCATGGCAATAGACTGATGCAATAAAAAATGTATTAGCATTTTTATAAGTGTAATTATTAATGGTTAATGATTGGTTTACTTCACTGCAAGTAATCTCAGGTCATGCTTGTTATAACACACACCAAGTCTGGTCTCAATACACCTATCCGTTCTCATTTTGGTGAGAATCAGACAAACTGTCTAGGACGAGTTCGAAAAAGTAGGTTTGAAAGTAGCAAAAAAACTACACCTTGCAATTTTTTTAATTCTGGGGTTCATTCGACTTGGCATGAGCCAAGGATTCAGAGGAAATTTCATTTTCTGGCCTACGGTTTAAACGTTATTAGCATAAACATGAGTGCAACTTTCGACAAGTGTTGATGCTAGATCGTTTGACTTAACTCTGGTTAAATGCTGGGACTTTCCTCTATCAGTGTGCCAAGATTCACAACTTTCCTGCAATCTGTTCTATGGGACTTGTGGTGGACAAAGAAGAAGAAAAACCGTATGTGCTTGGGCCCTAAATATAGCTGCAAGCAGCAATTACGGGGCCAAGCACTCCACCGGCAAATTGAGGAGCTAATCATTGCATGGAGCATCAGACCAAATGCAACAATGAGCAATTATAGCAATTTTAGGATGATTGTAATTTAAATGACTGAAAAATCATAAATACAACCACTAGTAATATGCTTAGAACCTTTTAGTCTATCGACACAAAATCCATTACTTTTTGTCAGCACAGTCTGAAGATCATCTGACTTGATTTTGGTGAAATTTGGACCAATGGTTGGATGAGTTCGAAAAAGTAGGTTTTTAACATAAATCCAAATAAATCACTTTGGCACGTTGTCTGCATAAGCCAGGGAATATTTTGAGACGAGTTTCATTGCAATAGGCTAATGCAATAAAAAGATAGCATTTTTATTAGTTTAAGTATTAATGGTTGGTTTATTACTCTTGATCAATAGTTGACGCAGTTACCAAATTAATGTGGCATGGTCTGTGTGAGGTGACAATGGCACATACAAGTTTGGTGCAAATATGTCTTTGCAGAGATAGTCTCAAATGCATTTTGGAATCTTACCAGCAAATTTGTTGATGTGCTAAATGAGAACAGTTTCGTATATATACACGAAATCCATAACTTCTGGCCAGTGGTGTCTGAAGATGATCAGAGCCAAATTTGATGAAAATTGGATTTAAGGTCTAGGAGGATTTAGAAAAAGTAGGTTTTCAACATTAATCAAAATGGTGGACAGGAAGTATGGCCAATTTTGGTATAATTGGTATTGATGTTCTCAGAATGACCCAAAAATTTTACTTTCATTTCAAAATTTTTTAGATATTTCATTATAACATTTAATCCACATGGTGGCGCTGGCCCGAAACTTTTTGAATACTAAGATTTTTGCAATTATTTTCATAATACGATAATGCGTTCAAAGAATACATAATTAGAACAATTTAAAATGGCTGACATGGGAAAATTGTATATCATTTGACTCGACATGAGCCACCGAATCTAATGAATCCATCTTTTGGCCAACTCATTCAGAAGTTATAAGCAAAAATATGCAATTTTCATATCTCCTGACCACTAGGTGGCGTTGCGTCGAAAACACTGCAGGTAGTCTCAGTTTATGCTTGTTATAAGAGAGACCAAGTTTGGTCTCAATATGCCAAACCATGGCCAAGATAGAGCCTCACATGCAATATTGCGTGCTTTTCATCATATTTGTTCATGTGTTATTCGAAAATGGTTTGACGAATCAACTTGAATTCCATAACTTTTTGCCAGCATGGTCTGAAGATCATTTGACCCAGTTTTGGTTTGGTTTTTGCATTTTGGGGTTGGTTTGAATTTGACTTGGCATGAGCCAAGGATTCAGAGAAAAAAAGAAATTAAATTGTCTGGCTTGCAGTTCAAAAGTTATTAGCATAAACATGAGTGCAACTTTGGACAAGTGGTGGTGCTAGAGAGTTTGAGTTACAGACTTCAATTTGGCTCTGGTTAATGTTGGGACTGTCCTCTATCAGTGTGCCAAGTTTCACAACTTTTCCGCAATCGGTTCTATGGGCTGCAATAGACATGCAGCAGCAGAAGAAAAAGAAAAACAATGCCAACGATAACAATAGGTGCCTACGCACCTTTGGTACTCAATACTTGGTAGGGGCTCCTTTTGTTTTAATAACTGCCTCAAATTCAGCGTAGCATGGAGGTGATCAGTTTGTGGCAACACTTCAAGCAACTTGGGCGATGAGCTTCTCCACCCTTCCTCCAGACTGTAGGACCTTGGCTTCCAAATGAAATACATACCTTGCTCTCGTCTGAAAAGACGACTTTGGACCACTGTTCAACAGTCCAGTTCTTCTCCTTAGCCCATGTAAGACGCCTCTGACATTGTATGTGGTTCAGCAAATTCCTTGACACTTCTGAGTATGGTGGCTCTTGATGTCTTGACCCCAGTCTCAGTCCATTCCTTGTGAAGTTCACTCAAATTCTTGAATTGGTTTTGCTTGACAATCAATCCTCATAATGCTGCGGTTCTCTCGGTTGGTTGTGCATTTTTTTCTTCCACACTTTTTCCTTCCACTCAACTTCTGTTAACATGCTTGGATACAGCACTATGAACGGCCAGCTTCTTTGGTAATGAATGTTTGTGGCTTACCCTCCTTGGAAAGGGTGTCAATGATTGACTTCCGGACAACTGTCAGATCATCAGTCTTCCCCATGGTTGTGTAGCCTAGTGAACCAAACCGAGAGACCATTTTGAAGGCTCAGGAAACCTTTGCAGGTGTTTTGAGTTGATTTGCTGGTTGGCATGTAACCATATATATATATTAGGGGTGTAATGGTTCACAAAATTCACGGTTCGGTTTGATACGATTCACTGGTGTCACGGTTCGGTTCGGTATGGTTTGGTACGTTTTAGATACAGCAAAAAGAAAATTGACAGATAAATTTCCTTGATTAAAAAAAAAAAAAAAAATTATTTATTAAAACTAACCAAGTATGTTTTTTTTATTTTGTTTTTTTTTTACATTGAAAAATGATGGAGCTATTCTTTACCCATCTTCTATGGTGTTTTCTTAGCAGCATACTGTATAAAACAAAAACAGCTCCTTATAAAAAAAAAAATGTTATATTTCTGTAGTAGTTATGAACAAATACAAAGATGTTACTTTTTATATGGAACTCTATAACTCTTTATATTGAGTGTGTTTTTACTCAATTGGTTCTCTATATGTGCGACAGGTCTTCAGAAAGAACAAAAGAAGAAAAGCACCAGACCCAGATGGTGTTACACCAGCCTGTCTGAAAATCTGTGCTGACCAGCTGGCCCCCATCTTTTCACAGATCTTCAACAGATCCCTGGAGTTGTGTGAAGTGCCTTCCTGCTTCAAACGCTCCACCATCATCCCCATCCCAAAGAAACCCAAGATAGCAGAACTTAACGACTACAGACATGTGGCTCTAACGTCTGTCGTCATGAAGTCGTTTGAAAAACTGGTTCTGGCTTATCTGAAGGACATCACTGGACCCTTACTGGACCCCCTGCAGTTTGCTTACCGAGCAAACAGGTCCGTGGATGATGCAATCAACATGGGATTGCACTTCATCCTGCAACATCTGGACAAAACAGGGACTTATGTGAGGATCCTATTTGTGGACTTTAGTTCGGCTTTCAACACCATCATCCCAACAGCCCTTCAGAGCAAATTAACCCAGCTCTCTGTTCCTAGCTCTATCTGTCAGTGGATCACCAGCTTTCTGACAGATAGGCAACAGTTAGTGAGACTGGGGAAATTCACATCAAACAGCTGCTCCACCAACACTGGTGCCGCTCAGGGATGTGTTCTCTCCCCTCTGCTTTTCTCCCTGTACACCAACGACTGCACCTCTAAAGACCCTTCTGTCAAGCTCCTAAAGTTTGCAGACGACACTAGACATCGGCCTCATCCAGGACGTTGATGAGTCTGCTTACAGACAAGAAGTTGAGCAGCTGGCTGTCTGGTGCCATCTTAACAACCTGGAGCTGAACACACTCAAAACAGTGGAGATGATCGTGGACTTTTAGGAGAAACCCCCCTGCACTTTCCCCACTCACCATCATGAACAGCACTGTGACTGCAGTGGAGTCATTCAGATTCCTGGGAACCACCATCTCTCAGGACCTGAAGTGGGACAATCACATTGACTCCATTGTTAAAAAGGCCCAGCGAAGGTTGTATTTCCTTCGCCAGCTGAGGAAGTTTAACTTGCAACATGAGCTGCTGAAACAGTTCTACTCAGCCGTCATTGAGTCTGTCCTCTGTACTTCAATAACTGTCTGGTTTGGTTCAGCAACAAAATCAGACATCAGAAGACTACAGAGAACTGTTCGGACTGCCGAAAGGATTATTGGTGCTCCCCTGCCCACCCTTCAAGAAATGTATACATCCAGAGTGAGGAAAAGGGCTCAGAAAATCACTCTGGATCCCTCACATCCAAGTCACCCCATCTTTGAACTTTTGCCATCTGGCCGGCGCCTCAGAGCCGCAAACACCAGAACAGCAAGGCACAAGAACAGTTTCTTCCCCCAGGCAATCTACCTCATGAACAGTTAAATGTTCCCTACTTATGCTTATAAACGTGCAATATCCTTATATTTATTTGTTAACCCTCCATCCTAGAACATTCCTGCATCTCACTCAATCCTATTCCATTATCATTTATACACTTATTTATTTGCCAATTTGTAAATCTCTCTTTTTTTTTTGTCTGTGTGTCGTCTCTGTGTACTGGAAGCTTATGTCACTAAAACAAATTCCTTGTATGCGTAAGCATACTTGGCAATAAAGCTCTTTCTGATTCTGATTCTGATAGGGCTTATGTTTTTTGGAACAAAGCAGGAATTACGGTCTGGCTGAAATGGCCTCGTGAAGGAATATTGTAACGGGGCTCAATTACATAAGCAGTTCTTAAAACCTGCGTTTTCCACTACAGGTTAGCGCTCACTCATACGCGCTGAAGTCGTTGCAAAATGCTAAAGGTTTTTCACACAGCACGTGTAGCCGCGTACCTGGCGCTCAGCATGCCTTCAGATACAACCTGATTACGCGCACTATGCAAGAGCATAGGTGAGTTTCAAAACGTCCTGATACGTTCTATTTTAACAGTGTCTTCTATCTTATAATGTGCACGCCTGTTAATTGGTATCGTATTGCTCAGAAATTCCGACACAGTACAGTACTAGTTCATTTTGATTTCCGTGCTTGTTTTGGAATGCCCCGATCGATTGGCAATGAAGTGCCAGCCCACAGTACACCAGACCTGTTGGTTATTGGAAGAATCTCTAATTTCTGGTCTGTTACACACATTGGCCGATTTGCAATGAGCCTTCAGCGCGTCGAAGCTGACTGTGAGTGCTGTAGCACCTGACAATGTGAGTAGCTAAACTAACCACATAAACATGTATTAAGTTTGGTGTTATTTATGCTGGCGCTATGCGCTGAAGAGATATCACGTACTACAATGAAGCGCTTGAATCAAAACCAAATGCATCTTATATCAGGTAAATAATATATCCAAGATATATACACTCACCGGCTGAAATGTTTTGAAATCACTTGTACCCTACTTGTTCGAAAAAATCCAGTCTCTGTCTGTGTCAGTTTGAGTCTTGGTAAAGTTTTAAATCCCTGTAGCCAAGATGCTCCTCTGTCAGTCACGGATTTTGGGAAGTTAAACAAATCTATAGGGTTGGTTGGATTTATTCACACACTTTAAAATATTAATTTGAAGCTTCTTTCTTTTCAGATTCTTATTCATGGCTTGAACTTATTTTCTAAGGCAAATCTGCAAGACCAGAACGTTTTATGTGGTCTGAGAAAGTCAACGGATCATCATTCGTAGCTCCAGAGTTTCAAGCTCTTTTTGAAGGAGTTATTGTTGATGATCCTAACTGGATGGCAACATTTTTGTAAAGTGATGGGTTTGCTGAAACCACAAGCAGTTCTGTCTCAGCCAGGTTGAGTTGAAGGTGATGGTCCTTCATCTAGCAAGAAATGTCAAGCAAGTGGAATGAGAGGTAGAGTTCAGTGTCATCAGCTAATCAGTTCAAATGAGGAATATGATTAATCATAACTAGTTATAATTCATTATAAATATTTAGGAGATCCACTGAAAGCATTTACTTGACATCTGAGTGTTGACTGTCTATCAATATTAAGAACATATTTTCCTGTTTAAGGAAAACAACTTTCTTACTGTACAATACTAATCCGAGCACGATTAGGGACATTTAGCATTCCTTTTGGTCTCACTCACAGCCACGTTTGCTGAGATTTCAAAAGTATACTCAACCGCAGAGGTGCGCGGACATATGGGCTCGACACATGTGCAGCTCCACAGGGGTGCGCGGCTGTGCATGAGCTCTCTTGATGATGAGAATAACCTAATGCCGACGGAGCGCGGATGTCCGAAGTATACTTTAGCCTTTACGCGATCGGCAACTGGCTTTTTTTTGCCTTATTGCAACTCTCTGTTCTAGACTTGCACAATGCCATTTATGTGAACATATTAAGTCTATTAAATGCCCATTGACACAGGCCAGAGACGCTGAAGACATCTTTTTTCTTATTAGGAAACAAATCAAAGAAAAAAAATATATAAATTCTACTGTTTTAAATATTCAGCATGTTGCTAAAAAATAAAATATATTGTGCCAAGCGAAGAAAACAAAAAATTACCAGTCATTTAAAAAAATATATATATTTCAGAGCTGTAACAACAATACAGTGATACTGTAAAACAGTGATATTTTTGCTAAAGATTATCATACCGTCTAAATCTCATACTGGCCCATGCCTATGCAAATGATACTTAATGTGCCAATTAATAAGACTAAGTTTGATACTTGAATATCTTGCCTATTTGAAAAAGATTCCTGATGCACTTTGGGGCTCCAGTAGGTTGGCTGAAGTTAAGTCATGAGAAAGAACCATTTTGAGCCCAAGGATCTTTGGTGAATGGAAAGTCAAGGCAGAAGGCTTAGGGTTTCCTTAGAAGTGTTCTAGCTCACATCCTCACAATCTAACCAACCCACAGACTGTCTGAGCTATTGTTGGGGCCCACAAAGGCATGCCCATACCAGCTCAGACTCTCCACACGGACAGAGAAGACTTGGCAGAAGAAAAATAATCTGGGCGGAACTGTGTGTGAGCCTTTTAAAGTCTGAGAAGATTTACGCCACTCAGGATGGGCTTGTCCTATGGGAAAGGTTGAAATTCCAAGTGGGAGGTTGATGTAAGATGCAAGTCTTGATTGTCTTCAAGGAATCAAAGGATGGGGAGGTTTGATTGTAAATGAAACCCAATAATTGTAGATGACATCAAACATATATACTTCCCGTCAAAGGCTGTCCATAGCAACAATCAAATCATGAACCTTGTAGAAGCATTCAATGTGTCATAATCCCAACCAGGACCACAGACTTGATACAAATCCATTTAGCAGATACAAAAAAGTTCTTCTACAAAATGCCTCCTGTTATTTATCTGTGTCAAATCCCCTATACAAAGATAATATTTGACCAGTAAATAAAACTTAAGCTTTAATGAATCAGACTGTTTCCCAACAGGACTTTGTTTGACCAAGGAGGCCAGCCATGATAATTTGTTCTACTGCTCACTTGTCTCTATCTAAACACAGTTGAGTAATGGTTGCTTTCCGTTTATTCCTTTGAGCCATAAAACAAGTTTTATCAGATAGTTCGACATTGGTTGCTATGAAACCAGAGGCCTGTTCCGCCTTTTTGAGGTGTTCGTTGCATTTCGGGGGAAGGGTCCAAAGGTCTTAAGAAATTGGGTTGTATGAGTCGGATTAAATGTTTAAGGGGAAAACACCAATGTGAAGGGATATGTTAACGATGTGAGTGCAGGTACAATGGCAGAAGAAATGGCTTGAAGGAGATGAGATTGAATAGGATCAAGTGGACAAGTAGTGATTGGTAAAGATAAGTTTAGAGACTTCTGCCTCAGAGTAGATAGAATGTTGAAAATAAGTGTGTTTGCTGGTAAGATGTGTTTGAAAGTTTGTGGTGTCAGAAATTGTGCACTGAGATTGGTAATCTTATTAATGAAGAATTTGGCAAAATCGTCAGCTATTAGAGTTGAAGGGGGGGGGGGCAGGAGAAGGAAAATGTTTTTAAGAACATGCAAGAGAGCGGGAGAGAGAATCAGGAGATGAGTGGTAAGTGAGTGGTTTGGGCAAAAATTATCATCACCTGTTTCTTGTTCCAGTAATTGGCGTGGAGAGAGTATAAAATGCCAGGAGAGACGGAAGCAAGTGAGAGAGAGATGGACTGCTGACCCGAACCGGAGACGGAAACCGGTAGTAGTAAACCGAAAGCGCTCTGCCAACGTGTCAGAATAAAAGTCACCATTTGGTGTTTGCAAAGTTTTAGTTGTTTTCTGTTAAATAAATACGTCAGCAGTCCGGCCGACCCCTTTGTCCTCTTCCTTGCCGCACAGGAACTTACTACACCCGGTGAAACACACCAATTTGAAAAACTAATGAAATGCATATTTGATATAAAAAAACTAGATGACAAGTAATTTCTTACTGCTAAATTCTGAAAGTGGCAGCGGAGACCAGGACAACTAGAGCCCCAGATCCAGATCTCCTGTAAAAGACCTGGTCTCAGAAGACCACCAGGAAAAGACCACAGGAAACAGATGATTCTTCTGCACAATCTGACTTTGCTGCAGTCTGGAATTGAACTACTGGTTTCGTCTGGTCAGAGGAGAACTGACCCCCCAACTGAGCCTGGTTTTCCCAAGGTTTTTTCTCCATTCTGTCACCGATGGAGTTTCGGTTCCTTGCCGCTGTCGCCTCTGGCTTGCTTAGTTGGGGTCACTTCATCTACAGCGATATCGTTGACTTGATTGCAAATAAATGCACAGACACTATTTAAACTGAACAGAGATGACATCACTGAATTCAATGATGAACTGCCTTTAACTATCATTTTGCATTATTGACACACTGTTTTCTTAATGAATGTTGTTCAGTTGCTTTGACGCAATGTATTTTGTTTAAAGCGCTATATAAATAAAGGTGACTTGACCTATTCCAATTTGCCTATCGGTCAACAGAAGACACCATCTCACCGGTATTTGACTCTGCCCTCACCCACCTGGACAGTCTAAACACACATGTGAGAATGCTGTTAATTGATTTCAGTTCTGCATTTAAAATTTAATAAATTAAATTTGTTTTTTTTTGGCACAAACATAATTTATTTTGAAGCAGTCTCATCAGTACTCTATCAGGTATTACTTTAATCAGCACATTTTTTATATTTCCCTTAAGTTGATTGCTGTTACACCTTTTTTACTTTATGAAGGACAATATTTTCCGAAACTGATTAAATTAACATTACGTCGAATTCTTACATGTGATCAATACATTACTTCAGAATAATAATGGTCACTGTTTACACTGAAGGTAATAAAATTAGAATAATTTTCACCAAAGTTTCGGTGCTGCTCTAGTTATTGTTTATTAAAATTTTGATCAGGTTACTTGACCGGTCAGGCAAGTAAAATTCTCTTTCACTTGCCCCTTTACAAATTGGGAGTGGTCCACTTTACAAATCTGGGACAAGTGGACAAGCACTAATGTGGAGCCCTAATCCTGCATTGCTCTGTTCATAATGTTCATATTATCCCTACACTACATTCCTATTTATATTCTGTAAATATTCTGCTCAATACTGTATATAGCAGCTCCACTGCACATTCTGTAAATTATACCTTCACTTACTCTTACTCTTCACTCAGATGTATATAAAACACTACATCATTGCACTTCTGGTTAGTTGCTAACTGCATTTCATTATCTCTGTACTTGTATTCAGCATAATGACAATAAAGTTGAATCTAATCACACCAAGATTCCTGACTTGATTTTTAGTTGTTTGACCCCAAGAGTCAAAGTATGCATTCACCTTGAGAACGTCATCTTTGTTTCCAAAAGCAATGACTTCAGTTTTTTCTTGTTTAACTGAAGAAAGTTCTGGTACATCCAACTATTAATTTCATCAATGCATTGGCAGAGGGAGTCAATGGGGCTGTAGTCATTTGGAGATAAGGCTAGGTAAATCTGGGTATCATCAGAATTGCTTTGATAGGCAGTTTGGTTCTTTCTCATTATTTGACTTAGTAGAAGCATATACAGGCTAAACAAGAGCGGTGCAAGAATTGAGCCTTGTGGGACTCTGCATGTCATGGATGTCCACTTAGACTTATGCTCTCCTCTCACATAATAGCCTCTCCCTTCTAAGTATGATGTGAACCATTCGAGTACCATCCCAGAAAGCCCGGCCCAGTTTTCCAGTCTCTCTAGTAGTATGTTATGATCGACAGTGTCAAACGCAGCACTGAGATCTAGCAGTACCAGCACCGATATTTTGCCAGAGTCACAATTTAAGTGAATATAATTTATTATCTTAATGAGTGCTGTCTCTGTGCTGTGATGCGGTCGAAACCAGATTGAAAATTGTCCAGGTATCCATTTGAGTTTAAGTATTTGTTCAGCTGATTAAAAACTACATTTTCTATAATTTTGCCTATAAAAGGAAGATTAGATATTGGTCTAAAATTGCTCAAAATGTTGTTATCAGGATTGCTCTTTTTCAGGAGGGGCTTAACAACTGCTGTTTTCAGGGAGTTTGGAAATGTCCCAGAAAGAAGTGAGGCATTCACCACTTCTAAAAGATCTGCTTCTAAACAGTTTAGCATACTTTTGAAAAAAGTTGTTGGAAATATGTCAAGATAGCAGGTTGACAATTTTAGGTGCTGCACTATGTCTTCCAGAATTTTGCTATCAATTGCTACAAAAATAAACATTATCTTTTTGATATTGTGGCTGAATCTGTCTGATCTCTGCATTACTTGAGGATGTGCTAATTGCCTTCCTGATATTGATGATCTTCTCAGAAAAGGAGGAAGGAAGCAAACCCATTGCATTTGCTATCTGAGAGCATATCACTGGGAATCTGACTTGGGGGGTTTGTCAGTCTCTCAACAGTGGCAAAAAGAGTACGAGTGTTATTTAAGTTACTGTTTATAAGGTTTGAGAAGAAGTTTTGTCTAGCTGTGGGTAGTTTCACATTAAAAGCATGAAGGCTGTCTTTATAGATGCTATAGTGAATTTCAAGTTTTGTCTTCCTCCACATCTGCTCTGCTTTTCTGCATTGTCTTTTCATAGTCTGAATTGCTGTTGATCTTCTCCAAACTGATTTCTGTCTGTTTTCTTACTGATTATTATTGGAGCAATATCATCAATAACATTCTTAACTTTTGAATTGAAGGAATCCAGGAGAATATCAACAGAGTCTGCAGAAATGCTTGGTGTTAAAGATATAGCCTCCATAGTACACTTGTGTTCTCGTTTATGCATCTCCTTCTGACAGAGACAGATCTAGATTCAGTGGTAGCAAAGATCAATATATCAAAGAAAATACAGAAGTGATCAGATAGTGCTATGTCCTTAATAACAATGGATGAAATGTTTAGACCCCTACTGATGATTAGATCCAGAGTGTGTCCACCTTTGTGTGTGTGTCCATGCACATGCTGAATCAGGTCAAAGGTGTTTAGAACCGTTATCATTTCTTTTGTAGTTTTGTTTTCTGCATTATCTGTGTGAATATTAAAATCCCCTGCCATTGCAAAACAGTCAAACTCTGTGGAAATCATTGATAACATTTCTGTGAACTCTTCAACAAAGGCTGGAGAGTATTTTGGAGGCCTGTAAATAATAATAAACAGAATGCGTGGAGCACCTTTCAGCACAATCCCTAGATATTCGAAAGACAAGTACAGACCAAATGACACTTGCGTGCATTGATGGACATCTTTAAATAGAGCAGCTACACCCCCACCTCTCCTAACAGTCCTGCAGACACTCATGTAATTGAAGTTAGGAGGGGCTGCTTCATTAAGGACTGTTCTATTGCAGCTGTCTTCTAGCCATGTTTCATTTAGAAACATAAAATCCAGATTGTTTGTGGCTATAAATTCATTGACTAGAAATGATTTATTTTTTAGTGAGCGAATTTTTAAAAGTGCTAACTTGATTGCTGTGCTTTGTGTCTTTACATCAATCTTAATTTGATCCATAATAGGCCGCAGATAAGATGAGTTTGCCCTTCTGTTTGAGAAGGCCTTAGACTTTCTAGCTACAGGCACACTGGGTTCCCGCTTGTTCTGTAAACATTTGTGAATGTTGCTGCTATATAACGGGGACCCGACATGTATCACTGAGAGCTGCTGTCAGTTGTTTTTGGTTCACCCTCAGCAGATGAAGGGTTCAGCTGGGATAGTGTCCGTCTGCAGTGCTTATGTTGTGAGTTATCAGTGTCCTTGTGGGACATGTCAACCACATGATGGCTCGGACCAGGTGTGTGTGTGCTGAATGGATTGACACACTCTGCTGCAGGATGACGGAGGCAGGGGTTAAAGCAAAAAAACAATCCTGAGCCTGAACTTTTTACCGGCGGGGCACCACATGCAAAGCATGCTATGACTGTGACAACTTTTACATTTGAAAGGATACTATGGCAAACTTATTGCTTTCTTTATTCAAACTGATTTTCTTTTTCATGAATATATGATTGACCTGAAGAAAGAAAGCTGTATCATACACTTGGAAAATTATGAGCTATATAATCGCTTATCGACACTAGGGGTGTGACAATACACTTAGCTAATGATATGAGAAAGTACATATACTTGATTCACTAGAATATGACAATATTTTAAAACCGTTTTTAAAAAGGTTTCAATAAAATTGCAACAACCAATGGAAAAATTGCGGCTGGGAGGAATCTTTTTCTAACCCAATCAGAGGAAGGTTACCATTATGTCTTCTAGCCATTCAGAGGACACTGTAGCTCTGCTGTAGCCTTGTAAAAGCTGGCTGGACTATAGTAAAAGACATGTAATCAATAAGCATGTAATTCGGAGAATCAGCATCAGGGTGGAGAAAGCAGAAAGCGATCGGTGTGTTACAGAGAGCGATCAGAGTATTAGCGAGCACAAAGAGATAAATTCAAGAGAGATATAACATTATTACAGACTTGTTTTATCAAAATGGCAAGCAGTAAAAGATTTACGGCAGAACAAGCTCCGGAACAATTACTGGAAAGTGAAGTAAAATTCTTAGAAAAATCTTAGAAAGAAGCAAAGCGCAGAGCAGTAAGCTAGAACGTCCGAACGGTAGCAAAGCCAGAAGCTCGAAAGAAAAATAAGATTATTAAATACAAATTTAAATTCAAATAATGAGATAAACAATATAACTTAAGCCACTTCTCAGATGATTTACATTTAATAATTTAGCAACAACAGAAGCAATCAAATCAACAAAAGAACAACTGTATAAAAGTTCTATGACAAGTCTCAGTTAGTCTAGTACAGAACACTTAGCCAGGTGTTTTATATATATATGTGAAAGACAAGAAAAGTGCTAGTATTAGTTGGTTAAGTGCTGGTGAAAAAGATTAGTCTTTAGATGTTTCTTGAAAATGAGTAAAAGGCTCAGCTGTACGAATTGAGATTGTGAGGTCATTCCACCAGCTGGGCACAGTCCAGGAAAAGGTCCGTGAGAGTGATTCTGAATTTCTTTGGGATGGCACCACAAGGCGTCGTTCACTTGCAGAGCGCAAACTTCTGGAGGGCACATAAGATTTAACCAGTGAGTTTAGGTAAGTTGGTGCCGTGCCAGTGGTCGTCTTGTAGGCAAGCATCAGTACCTTGAATTTGATGCGAGCGGCTACTGATAGCCAGTGTAACCTGATGAGGAGAGGAGTAACATGAGCTTTTTTTGGCTCATTGAAGACAACCCTCGCTGCTGCATTCTGGATCATTTGCAGGGGCTTGACAGTACATGCAGGAAGAGCCAGGAGAGCATTACAATAGTCCAGTCTGGAGAGAACAAGAGCTTGGACAAGAAGTTGGGTGGCTTGCTCTGACAGGAAGGGTCTAATCTTCCTAATGTTGTATAAGGCAAACCTGCAGGACCGGGTCATTGTAGCAATGTGGTCTGTGAAGCTTAACTGATGATCCATCACAACTCCTAGGTTTCTGGCTGTCCTCGAAGGAGTTATGGTTGATGAACCCAGCTGAATAGAGAAGCTGTGATGAAGCAATGGGTTAGCTGGAATCACCAGGAGTTCTGTCTTAGTAAGGTTAAGCTGAAGGTGATGGTCGTTCATCCAGCTAGAAATATCACCCAGACAAGCTGAAATGCAAGCAGCTACTGTTCGGTCATCTGGTTGGAATGAGAAGTAGAGTTGGGTGTCATCAGCATAGTAGTGATAAGAAAAGCCATGCTTCTGAATGACAGATCTTAATAACATGACCATATAGATGGAAAAGAGAAATGGTCCAAGTACTGAGGCTTGAGGAACCAGAGTAGCAAGTTGTTGTGACTTAGAAACTTCACCCTTCTAAGACACCCTGAAGGATTTATCAGAGAGGTTGGACTTCAACCACAGGAGTGTGGTTCCAGAGATGCCCATCTTTCTGAGGGTGGACAGGAGAATCTGGTGATTAACAGTGTCAGAAGCAGCAGACAGGTCTAGTAAGATGAGTACCGAGGATTTTGAAGCTGCTCTTGCTAGTCGCAGGGCTTCAGTAACCGAGAGCAGAGCAGTCTCAGTTGAGTGGCCACTTTTGAAGCCAGATTGGTTGCTGTCCAGGAGGTTGTTCTGTTCAAGGAACATAGAAAGCTGGTTGAACAAAGCTCGCTCAAGTGTCTTTGTAATGAATGGAAGAAGGGATACCGGTCTGTAGTTTTCAAGAAGCGCTGGATTTAGAGATGGTTTCTTGAGCAGTGGGCTTACCCGAGCCTGGTTAAATGCTGAGGGAAATGTCCCAGAGTGAAGAGAGGAGTTGATCATGTGAGTAAGTGAAGCAGGGCTCCAAACAAAACAAAAAAAATCGACTTAGGAGCCATTGGCTCCTATAAGAAAAAAACTTAGGTGCCAAATGATTTTTTTAGGTGCCGCAGAAAACATGTTTTATGTGTTTTATTTAAATTTTTTATTTTACATTTTAACTTTTTAATCATACTTACATGTTTATGTCTCATCTTTTGTTGACTTTATCAACATTTTAATCCATCTTGTAGATGACCTGGGAATGAAGGTCCACTTAAAGTGGGAGCTAAATGTCTTTTCCAACACGAAATATACAGTCATGCGTTGTTTATTACACAAAATCTGTACCAATATCATGGCCCATAAGTATCACTTGGACCCTGAGTATAGTTTGGGGTCCTCCTCAATGCATCCTGTAAATGTGTCATACTCTCTTAAAAATAAAGGTGCTTCATGATACCATAGAAGAACCTTTTTTTCCCTGTCTAAATGGTTTCATAAAGAACCTTTAACATTTGAAGACAATAACAAATTATGAAAAGGTCGGAAAGAGATTGTTCTTCAAAGAGCCTTTGACTGAATGGTTCTTTGTGGAACTAAAATTGTTTTGTTGAGAACCTTTTAAGCTCCTTTATTTTTAGGAGTGCATGTATTTCACACTTTCAGTCTGTTTTTCTTAATTAGTAAAATTACATTTTATAGGAGGAGTTGAATCATGTAGACAACAGTTAATTTGCGGTAGGGAACTTTTGACGCTCTAGCGGTTTATAAACCGAACTGCTTGCGTCTTGTGGAAGAACATCATAGCCGGAACTACTTCTCTCTGTTTATGTCTATGAAGAATCACAAAGGTACTGGTTACTTCGCCGCGGTATCCCCGAAGCAATCTAAAATAGTCTGAATATAAACACTTATTATAGGTGCACCCTAGTGATTCAGGACAAGCTAAAAACACGGTTTGGAAAATGGATTCATGATGTACTCGCTTATTATGTTCATTTTTCCACAATTTGAACACAAACAAAGTTACGGACCACAGCTCTGATTTTTTTTTTTTTTACCGGGAGCGCATGACTTTCTGCAAATGGCAATAGGAGCACTGGGAGGAGCCAGAGGAGCTTGATTTTTTCACAGATTATCTGTCTCATATTCTACTGTCAGGACATAATGACAGGTTTAACAAATATGTAAAAAATATATTTTTACAAAAGTTCCCTACTGCAGCTTTAAGTAAAAATATAAAAATTAAATAGCTCATAAATATAGCAAAATGCTCCTCTTTATAGTTATTTTTCTAGCTGACTGATGATGGACATCGAAATGTTACTGAGGTTAATATTACGTAGCAATGTTAACAAGCTTTACACGTTTTCCGCAGTTTGAAAGTGTTGTACTGTAGAATCTCTTATAAAATAGCCTACCTTTTGATGTAAATTCATGTTCATTATGTACTCCAGTAGTAAAGAGCAAGGTATTATAGGTTCACGTGCTGCTTGAACTGAGGCACTACTCGCGATTGCGCCTGCCGCATTAGGGGGCTTTCCAGTACCAAAGTTGAAAGCTCAGCCAAGATGAAGGAACAGCTGATCATAGCTGTATGTGGATAGCCATTTTTAAATAAATGTAGTAACAGAGCTACTGCAAGCGATTTTTAGTGCTGCAAATCCATTTATCCTTTGCTGAAATTTACGCGTCTTCATGGAGAGAGCAGGTCATGGTTGCTTAGCAAAGGCATCAACCTTATCAACCTTAATTAGCATTAGCATTACTAGCCCCGGCCCGACAGGTGTGGTAATACCAGTTTTGGCCATGGGAGGCGGTATGCTGGCAACATAACCACCAGCCAACCTGCAATACACGAATAACTCGCAGGGCGTACCTGGACCTGATGTCAATCGTGTGGAAAGTACAGCCCACTACTTTCAGTTCAGGGAAGAGAGACAAAGGATAGCTGAAGCCCTTGGCAAGAGACCAACACCCGCTACATTCACTGACAATCTACACAAAATCGATGTTAAAATCGCAGGTGATTCTTTGTCGATTTTGAAAGCGATTTTGTGTTAGTTGTCGGTAGACTAAGGCTCTGTGCAGTTACTGCCGCTCCACCTGAACCAGTGTTGCCAAGTCTGCAGTTGTTTTTCATGTCCGCGGTTTGAAGCAATCCCAATAACGTTATATTTAGCCCCTAAAATGCTAATTTTACCAGGGAAACCCTTCCCAAAAATTTATATTTTAACACCGGGAATCAATTTTTATTGGGGAACCTCCCGTAAACGCGATTGGGCTAGTTTTGGACTAGTTTTAAGAAGCAACTGGGCAGGATTTGTTGTGAAAACCTGGAAACCCTGATCTGAATGCACATGCTGGAGATATACTTCTAATTACAGGAGCGTCTTTACTGATGAGAGGTGCATGAAAATCGCATTCGATTTTTTGCAAAGCCCTATGTATCATAACTAACCTGCTCTGTCTAGTCTGTTGGTCTCCGTGTCCTCTTTGCTTCGTGGTTTTTCTGTGCGTGAAAAAATTGATGTGTGGCGTGAAAGTGTGTGAAAAGAGTCAATTGCGTGTGTCTCATGGTGAATGCTTGAGAGTTGGCACATTAGTTCTCAAGCAGAATAAAGGACAGGTTGATTATTGCTGTTTAACGTTTATATTAATCTATGATGTGTCCCTGTTTGCGTACAGGGACATAAAAAAATTAATTAAAAGTGATACGTGGACCAAGGTGTCTGAGATTGTTCATTTTAAGTAAAGGATCCTAATATTTCGTCCACAACAATATTTAATGAGGTTATAACTCCTTGTGGTTAGTCTGCATGAGATCAACAAGCTTGTTTGCTTTGCGGCCGCTTTAAATACAAAATAAGCATTCGATCTACGTTAGAGCATCTGAGCGCTCACAAATCTTTCTGCAGCGTCGTGAGCAGAGCGGCAAGAACGATTTTTGACGCTCTAGACGCCGGCGGTGTGAACGCACAGTTAGGCTTCAGCTATGGCTGTAGTGTTGTTGTGAAGGTAGGGGCGCAGCATAGAGACTATGCCGTTTCTTGTTTGTTACTCTAGAGTAGACCAATTCACTTTATTGAGGCATACTGCCCCCATCTGGTATGGAATGTGGAGTATGACTTGATTTTTTTTGCCAAACATTACAGATGGCACCTTTAAAGAGCACCAAAACTGTATTTATAGTTTGAATTTTGTTATGAATTTGGAATCATTTTAAAGCTGATACTTTGCAAATTAAAAAGTAAAGCACAAAGCGATTACTGGACGGCAAGTGCCCTTCAAATAATTAAGTTAATGCATTAACAGAACACAGCACAGACTAAGATCTTTTTAAGAAGAAGCCTTATGATTATAAACGAGAACTGTTAACGATATTGCCAATATCCACACAGATGACAGCTTTACCTGTTGTAGTTTGTTCAAGTTATGAACGAAATAGACTCTGTTTTTCTGCACTTTCTCTTCAAGTCTCCATCATTTCTCTCTCTCGCGCGTTTATCAGATGTGTGTCAGCGCTGCTGCGCGGCAGATCAGGACTGTTCAAAACTCTTTTTCCCACTAAAACTTCGATGCGCATTCTCTCAATGCGTGAACATAAAAGATGTGAATGTAC
Organism: Carassius auratus; assembly: GCF_003368295.1. Taxonomy (NCBI): domain Eukaryota; kingdom Metazoa; phylum Chordata; class Actinopteri; order Cypriniformes; family Cyprinidae; genus Carassius; species Carassius auratus. The sequence goes on along the minus strand of NC_039293.1, from coordinate 7,347,801 downwards.
AACAATCAGGAAAAAAGGCATTACATGCAATTTTTTAAGAGATAACATGTAAATACATATGCCTTGTCGCCAGTGGCGACCTCAGCAAAAACTTCACTCGCATTTTAATATTTATGGTCACAAATGCGACCGTTTTAGTCGCAGTTTGGAGCCCTGTGAAGGTATGTCTAAAGAAGAGATCGCTTGAAGGAGTTGAGTGGGGATCAGATCAAGTGATGATATGACAGGATAAGTTTGGAAGGAGGAGAGAGAGTGTGCATTAGTCGTTGTGAAGTTATCCTCAGTCTGCGGTGTGGAGAATTGGTCACTGATGGTTCTTGTCATTTTTGTGAAGAAAACTGCAAAAGTCCTCAGCTGTGAGAGTCGATGGAAGAGGTGGTGGTGGCGGATTAAGAAGAGAAGAGAAAGTTTTGAAGAGTGTCTGAGCATCACAACAGTTGGAGAGAGGGAGCGTAGGTTTCGTCGAAAGGTGACCTGCATTAGGAGTGTGTGCCACTTCAGGAGTAAGTGCTAGGTTAGCAGTAATGAGGAAGTGGTCTGAGGTGTACAGTGGAGCAACTGAAGAGTCTAGGTGGATGTTGAAGTCACCAAGCAGTACCAGAGGAGTACCATCTTCAGGAAAGTTTGATAGCAGCACATCCAACTCCTCCAAGAAGTTTCCCAATTGACCTGGGGGACAATGAGCAGATGATGTGCAGAGATGCTAAACAGAAACTGCTACACAGATGTTGTGCAGTCAGGATGAGTTACAAAGCTAGGTTATCTCAAAAAAGTGCAATAGTCTCTAAAGTGCAGTGTGTTTAATATCCATGTTTAGTAGTCTGATAGTACGAGGGATGAAACTACTTCTGAGTATCTCTGTTTTTGCCATCAGACTGTGGAAGCGTCTGCCTGACTGTAGCAGATTAAACAGTGGGTTTCCAGGGTGGGTGGAGTCTTTGAGGATCTTAACAGCCCTAGATTTACATTTCCTGGTGTGGATGTCTCTGCAAGACATTCATGGCAGATGTTTAGTTTGGGTTTACATCCCGACCGCTAGATGGCAGTCTTCATCTCTGAATGACAGTAAGAGTACTAGCATTAGGGCACGCCACTAATGTTAGCATTAATATTGCTATTCGCTGCTAGTAATTGAGGATGAAAGTATTGTCCCATTTCCTGGTTTGGTGTACAAAGCTGAAGTGTGCTATCATCATTTGTACTTTTGTGGTAACTTCCACTGTAGGTCCGTTGCAATGGCGCTGCCTTGGTCCCGCCGCGTCCCATCTGAAGAGGGTCTTGCGCAGGGCGGGTCGAGATGGGCGGTAGGGGCGCTCTTAGCTCTTTTTGGGGGTGTTTTGTGCAGTTGGGGCGGTGCTCGCGTCGTGGTTTTGACAATTTTAAACTAAATTTATATATATAGTCTTTTTATAAAATACATTTTATGCGTATTATACATTTAACTAAAGGCTCTTGCAAGCACTTTAATTCCCAACAACCCCACCTAATGCAGATCCCACTGCGTTCTGGTTAAAAAAAATGTTACTTATTGCTAAGGTTTGCATATGGTGGTGTGTTCTTACAACATAAAGAACTACCAAATTTTGCTATAAGTTTGATTGCATCACATAATTTCTCTTAAGTTTATCATCATCATCTGTTTGATTACGTCTTTAATTGATTTCCTTTACATTTCTGCCATATGTACATAAACTGAGTCACCACTGATCAGCTACTACAAAATATGGTAGAAACTTCATTTTCTGTAAAGTTGCTTTGCAACAATTTGTATTGTAAAAAGCGCTATACAAATAAACTTGAATTGTGTTGACCGTAGCTGACAGTATCGCAATGTATCGCAATGTATCGTATCGTAACCCCAGTCTCGTGATACGCATCATATCGACAGATTCTTGGCAATACACAGCACTAATGTATATATATTTACACAAACACATACACAGAAAACAAGTAGACAGAATAGAAAAAAGACCATAGAAAGCTAGTGTTTTGTAGAGGATTTTGTTCTTTTCGTTCTTTAAATACAAGCAGTAAGAAAATGAACAGAGTAAAAGTGATAGAGGGACAAGTATTTTTTTTTCATAAAAATAAAACAAACAGATAAAATAGAATTAGAACAGAGAGAGCTAGACTTATTTTAACTTGATTGTTTCTTTATTTCTTTATACAGTACGTCCCTGAAACTTTCCATGAATGAGGTATATTGATCTACAAATTATGATTTTATAAACATCATAGGCACAAATTCCATGTTTGTTGTAGGAAGAAAGTTAAAATGTGTTTGTTCAACAACACTTTTGTCTAACATAAATTTTTTTTTGCAACAAAAATACCCAGTTCACAGGAAGTGTCCTGAAGTATTATAATGATATTTGGATTGCTGTATGAGGAATGGCCCGAACTTAGAGTAACCCCCCCCCCCCCCATATAAAAGTGTAATATGAACTCTAAGTGGAGGAGATGGGGTGGATGCTGATAAAGCTTTAATGGATGGAGGTAAGTCAGCTGTATTTATACCCTAGTGTGCTCCACCTGTGCTAATTAGGCTAAGTATCTGACGCGCTCCTCCCAAACCTTGTTAATAAAATATCATAAAGAATAAACACCAACCTGTTAGTTCTTCAGTGTGTTCAGTGTGTTTGATTCTGCAGGGTTCTGGATCTCCCATCTCCTCTCTTTCCTCGTTAATAAACTCAGTCTTTACAGATTTATTCCTGAAGCTTTGATGCTCGTCTTCACTTGTAAACGGATGGGAATATTCCAGCTGAATTTCTGTGTGGAAGCAGCAGATTTACCATAATCAACAAGAAATCAAGAAGAAATCAAGAAGTGTTGTCTCTTTGTGAATCATTATATCACTTTATTAAAAGAGTGTAGAGCACATCAGATTAAACTGCTCATTCAGTAACACTGCTCTCACATGTGTGCTAATGCTCATAATCTATGCATTTCTAAATAACAGTAAGAATGAACAATGAAAGCATAAACAGAAATCTGCTGACACCCATCGTTATTAACAGCTACAGGTAAATAACTACACTAGTTATTTACTGTATCGTTCTCAATGTTTCTACTGTTTTTCAGCCCTGTTTCATCGAGCAGGGTATTCCTGCACAATCGGAGGCTGCAGTTTTAGGACCTCGATTCTGTTGAGTTTAGGAGTGCAATGGCCAATCAGAGGCGTTCAGATAAGTCCTCGCTGAAAGTCACTCATTTCACAGAGATTATAACAACAGTCTTGTCTTTTTGACAGTGCTTAACCTATCGCGAGATAGATCAAAGTTACTCATAATGTCACTTTCTGTTTGCTATGCTATAAAGAATTATTGTGTAACTATAAAACATTACAGAATTTTTTTTTTCAATAAAATTTTAATCACGTTAAAATCAAATTCAGTCTTATTACACATATTTTATTGTTCCCATAGACATGTCAATCAAGTATCTAGTCCCAACTGAGGTCGATAAATATTTATTTATTTATTAAGCCTGTTTTTGTTTTTCTGTAGATGGGGCTTATGGAGACCTCATTAGAAAGGACATTTCACCCCATAATAATCTTAACAGGATCTGTGTCTTATTGGCTTTAATTGAGGACATTCTTCAGAAATATCAAAAGACACAAACCTTTTTGTTCCTCAGTATCTTCATGTTTGATGTTGAACGCTTCTGCAATCCTGATGTCTTCACTCTCCTCTTTAATAAACGACATCTTTATGTCACGTGTATCTAAAGAGAGAAGAAAACGGAACTGATTGTTGGATTGTGGAAAACAGTTCGCTTTCACTGAAACACTTATGTTTGAAATGTTTAACACACAAACCTTTCTTCAGTCGAATTACAAGCTCCAAGCATAGACAGTAAAAGAGGCTCCAAGTCTGGTTTACAGCGCAGCCTTATGACGTCACACAGACGTTCCCAAATAAAAGTCCCGTTCATGCGCTCAAATCAAACACACACGAATAATAAAACACATAATCAGGGGTGTTCAGAGATTAATTCCTCCACTATATTTGTTTTAATAAACGTTGGCCAATGTTAAACTCCAGTAAGAGTTTGAAACGAACAAGGATTCTGAACACTAATGTTTGTGTGCAAAGACCATTTAAGGAGCCAGAAACTATTTACTTTTATTTGTTTATTTATTTATTTGTAAGGAGCTTGATTACAAAAAAGGTTTGTCAATCTTTTTACAGCCAGAAAAAAACCACAGACACACACATATATGCAATCCTAAAATGCACTACACTATACTTTACATGTGAACTTAATTTGAACGTCTCTAAAGTCAAGTCAAGTCAAGTCACCTTTGTTTATATAGCTCTTTAAACAAAATACATTGTATCATAGCAACTGAACAACATTCATTAGGAAAACAGTGTGTCAATAATGCAAAATGGCAGTTAAAGGCAGTTCATCATTGAATTCAGTTATGTCATCTCTGTTCAGTTTAAATAGTGTCTGTGCATTCATTTGCAATCAAGTCAACGATATCACTGTAGATGAAGTGTCCCCTTCAGCCAACCTCAGTGAGTTAGGATTAGGCCCTAACCCTAGCCCTAATAGGACATTTATGTTGTGGATGGATTGTACATGCCTTTGTTGGGAAGGTCAGCAGTTACCACACTTCAACTGGTAGCTAGGCTGGATGTTGTCGGCTTAATCTACAAAGAAAAAGTGAAAAAGGAGTTTCCAAAACTCTTCAGTGGATTAAGCAAACTGGAGAGTGAGAACAGGGGCCTGTAGCATGATGGTAGCTGAACAAATTCAGAGTTATAGGATTAGTTTTGAGTTGACAAAACCAAACCTCTCCATTCCGGCTTTGTTGGTACCATGATGATGATCATCAACTTTCTTTGTCAATTCAGGCTTTGATCCTGAGTGTGTGGAGCGTGTGCACATGAATGTGTGACATCACTGGCGAACAGCCAATCATGGCCTTGCAATACAAAGCAAGTTTGATTTACTTCTCGTGAGAGACCCAGCGAGATTTAAAACTAAAGGTTAAAGGTTTTGCTAAAGGTTAAGAGATTGAAGAATATGACAAATTTAAATGTCATATGAAAAATGAAGGAGGACTAATAAAATAAGTGATCTTGCTCCATCAGTGTAGTCACAAGTGGAACTTTTTAACTTAGTTTATACATTTGAAAATATATAGTGATAGAGACTTGAACATGTAAATTCAGATTTGTAATTTTTAAAATAGTTCAATCTTTTGATACTACAGCTTATTTATATTACATGATCTGTATACATTAATATTTATTTAAAATAAATTATAATAACTGTTAAACTAAAATTGCTTGTGTGTAAGAGATGAATAATAATATGAATCACTATAATTCTATAAATCATAAAATGACTCAGTTATTATCATTAAAGCCAGACTTCTATTTTTTTTTTAAGCATAAGTGACCTTTAATTTGAAGCAAGATAAAGTGGAGTGACTTTGTGTCAGACATGTGTCACTTCTCTCACATCTGATTGGTTCACCTTCAGTCTGTGTAGCTAAACCCCATCCAAACAGTGGTGAAGCGTACTGATATTTCAAAAAGCTTTTATTTTCTTACACCTTTTTCTTCTTGAAACACTGTAAGAGCTAAAGGACAGATAAATAACATAAATTAGCTCTTACGAACACAAACATTAGTCGAAGGCCACATTAAACAGTATATTATATTTATAACAATATATAACAACTTCACAAATAGCCATTTATAAAACCCTTTTTATGACGTTATCTTAGTCAGTATTAACAATGCAGAAAAGCTTATGTTAACATAACTTCACATGACAAGTGATACACATTTAAACACTTCTTCAAGACGAATAAATTAACCTACATATTAATGCACATAAACATTAAACACACTAAACAATACCTTGTTCCCGTTCCAGCTAGGTGCTTAATTATCCGCTCCTTTCCTTAACGATTTCAGAGCGTTTCAGAGCAACATGAGATGATTTCCTCCTTTTTTCCGTGTGTGCGTCTCATTAACCAGTCCCGCCTTTCTAGACGCGAAATTAGCGTTCCACTATAGAGGCGGAAATAAAGGGCTCATTACATTAACAGAGGAGACTAATAAAATAAAGTTCAAAAGAAATTATTACTTATATACTCTTTCCTTAGAGTTAGTTACACTCCCACCAATCATGAGTGAATAATGGGATGGTACACAGAACACCTTAGGCACGAATGATTTTAACTGAAAATTGCCTTCCCTGAGCCCATATAAAAAACAAAGACAACTTATGCTAATGTTGGAAACTTATCTAAAACTATGTAATATTTTGTACTATGGAGGGAAGGAGCAGATTTAATTAGTCTCCAACAGCAGAACAAGCTTCTGGACTGGGCGCTCAACTTCGGACACCTTGTGAAAGTGTTCACCTTTCTTGCCAAGCTTACTGTCACCAAGCTGGATTTTAACCCTCTGAACAAGTCCATCTTTGTCAGTAGTGGTTTCTGAAACCCTACCCAACTTCCACTCGTTCCTGTGCACATCCTCTACTTTCATGATTACAATATCTCCAACTTGTAAATTTCTTCTTGGAGCATGCCAGCGCTGTCTGAGAGCAATGTTGGCAAGGTATTCCTTTCGCCATCGACTCCAAAACTGTTCTGCGAGATATTGAACATGTCTCCACCTTTTCTTGCCATACACATCTTCTCTGACGAATTCACCAGGAGGAGGCAAGGCCTGAACAGATTTCATTGTCAGAAGATGATTAGGGGTGAGTGGTTCGAGGCTATTGGGGTCACTGAGATTGTCAACGGTCAAAGGACGACTATTGACTATAGCCATAGCCTCATAGAAAAAGGCCCGTAGTAAAGCATCATTTAATCTACCAGAGGAAAGGGCAAAAGTGGACCTTAGAATGGACCTTCTATGCAAGAAATACAGCCAGACGGTCTGCATCAACTTCCTTTAGAGCTCTAATCTAATTTTTGGCTCCTACGAAGTTGCTCCCTTGATCAGATTTGATCGGACGAACAGTACCACGTATGGCAATGAAACATCGAAGGCATCTGTTGACATGTCTTCAAGAATCTCAATATGAACAGCACGGGAACTAAGGCAAGTAAAAAGAAGACCGTACCTCTTGTTCTCTTTTCTTCCTTGCTTTGTAATGAACGGCCCTAAACAGTCCATGCCGCAGAAAGTGAAGGGGGGTGATGGCTCCAACCGATCAGGGGGTAGATCGGCCATCCTTTGTTTTTCCATAGGTCTGTGTTGCCGTCTACAGATGACACATTGACGAATGTAGGACGCAACCGCCCGATTGATTCCTATAATCCAGTAGCCGCTGCGCCTTATTTCATTAATGGTAAGACCTTTACCTTGATGTTTCATCTTCTCGTGACAATAAGCAATAATCATCCTCGTGATATGATGATCTTTGGGAATGATTGCAGGGTGCTTGATGAAGTTGGGAAGAGAGGAGTTGCACAGCCTCCCTCCCACCCTGAGGACACCGTCGTCGTGGAGAAAAGCATCAAGAGCATGTAACGGATTGTGATGTGGTAGAGGGATCCCTTTGCTCAGCAGGTTCAACTCTTCATGATACACATTTTTCTGCAGATGTTTGATTAAGCAATGTTCTGCCTCTTCTCGTTCTGTTACAGAGGTGAGACTGTTTGATCTGTTCTTGCTTATGTGCCTGAGAATGTGTGCAACTGCTCGCGTAGCTAGCGACCATGATGAGAACTGAGACAAGCGATCAATGAGACTCACGCATTCAGTGGTTTTGGTACTGAGCGCTAGAACACTCCTCACCTCTGGATCTCCGACGGTTAACTCTGATATTTCATCTGTAGCCAACTTTATTTCCTTGTTCCATAGGAACTTGGGTCCAGTGAGCCAGGTAGACGACAAAAGCTCACTGGCAGTTAAGCCTCGAGAAGCATGGTCAGCAGGATTCTCGCTTGTTGGGACATATCTCCACTGTTGTGGGGCTGAGCTGAGCTGAATCTTCTGAACCCGGTTAGCCACAAATGTGTGAAATCGTCGTGCTTCATTTCTTATATAACCTAAGACCACTTTAGAGTCGGTCCAGAAGAACTTCTCTGCATTTATACATCCCAATTCCTCCTTAAGCATGTTGCTTATCTTCACGGAAACAACTGCTGCTGTCAATTCTAATCTTGGGATGGTTGTGACCTTGGTTGGAGAGACACGTGATTTTCCTACAACTAAGGCACAATGAATATCACCCTCTTCGTTTGGGAGTCGCAGGTATGAACACTGGCCATAACCCTTCACACTGGCATCAGAGAAGTGATGCAGCTCTGTCTTTGAGATCCTTCCAAATCCAGCAGGTGAATAGGTACGGGATATGGTGAAATTATCCAAATGGCCTAGATCACTTCTCCATTGTTCACATTTTGGGCGAAGCTCGTCAGTGAGGGGATCGTCCCAGCCAGTGTCCAGTCTGCACATCTCCTGGAGAATGATCTTCGCTTTGAGGATGACTGGCGCCACAAATCCAAGTGGATCGTACAAAGAAGCCACTGTAGATAAAATACCACGTCGTGTCGCTGGCTGTTCCTTAAGACTGACGTTAAGCCTAAAGCTGTCAGATTCCACATCCCATTGAATCCCGAAAGCTCTCTCAAGTGGCAAATCATCAAATGAGAGATCCATATCCTTCACGTTGATTGCTCGTTCGGAGGGTGGTATACTCTCTAATACCTTTCTGTCATTAGACACAAACTTATGTAGTCGGAGACCACCCATGGCGCAGAGTTCACGAGCTTCCCTGGCAAGCTGAATAGCATCTTCAGTGTTTTCAACACTTGCGAGCCCATCATCTACATAAAAGTCGCGATAATATGTCGCGATTCTCTTTAGCTAGGTGTTTCATCACATAGTTGGCACACCCCGGAGAGGAAGCTGCACTGAACAGATGCACTTTCATGCGAAACTCGCTGGGCTGTGAGTTCAAATCTCCTTGCTTCCACCAAAGAAAGCGCAGGAAGTTGCGATCAGCTTCGACCACATGAAACTGATGGAACATCTTTTGAATGTCGCACATCAATGCAATGGGGTGCTGTCGGAAACGGATGAGAACTCCACTTAAGTTGTTCAACATGTCAGGCCCAGAGAGGAGGTGATCATTCAAGCTTGTTCCTTTGTATCTGGCTGAGCAATCGAACACTACACGAAGTTTATCTGGCTTCTTCGCATGATGCACGCCATGATGGGGAATGTACCATCTCTCTCCTTCACTCCCACCGTCCTTGACCTGCTCAGCATCTCCGTTTCCGATTACTTCCTCCATGAACTCAACATAAAGCTTCTTAATCCTTTCATCCCGTTGCAATTTCCTTTTAAGGTGAAGGAGGCGTGACATAGCGGAGCCTTTGTTATCAGGAAAACTGGGTCTGGTTTTAAAAAGCAGAGGCATCTCATGATGGCCATGTATATTTTTCCTTATTCCCTCATCCAGTATGTTGAGGAATGTGATGTCGTCTTGTGACACAATTTTGCTGTCGTCACTGCCATCTTTGAAGTCAGACTCTGAAATGTGAATGACATCGGTAGGAGTTATCGGAGGTAGCTCCTTAACTGTAATTCTGTGACACAAATGATGTGTGCTCAACGCATCATGGGTTTGTAGTGAGCGCCCTACAATACTCCATCCTAAATCCGTCCTTACAGCAAAGGGTTCCTCGTCTTCTCCTAAAAGGACTTGCCTTGGTGCCATAGCTCTTGAGCAGTTGTAGCCGATCAAAAGACCTACTACACAGTCCTTCAGTGGTTGGATTTCATCCACTACCTCTGCAAGATGATTCCATTGTTTAGCCGTCTCACAGGTGGGGATGTGTGAGCGGTTAACAGGTATGCAGTCCTTTGTATAGGCGACCGGAAGATCAACTTGAACTGCGGAACTGTATCCTCTAACACGAAGTCCAGAAACACCTTCGTTTGTTAGCACTGTATCTTTACCACTCATAGTCGTCAACTTCAATTTCACTGGATACTTGCAGCATTAAGACCATCACTCACTTCTTGGTCAATAAACGTAGTGTCGCTTTGAGTGTCAAGTAGTGCATACACAAGTTTCTCAGTTGTTGGATCATTTTTAGATGAAACCCAGACTGGTATCACCATTGATGTGTTAGATGAGCCTTCACCTGCTACACTGAGTGATGTTGCAGCTGCGCCTCGATTTGTCTCTGGTTCTGATGTAGACTTTTCTCTTTTATAGTTGTCATCATGCAGAGCTGTAGGATGCTTTCCCTTACAGTGGTCACAAAAATGACGATGAAGACAGTTTCTCACACTGTGGCCCGGTTTCAGGCATCCGTAGCAGAGTTTCTTCTCCTTTATGTAGTTGCGTCGCTCATCCAACACCATCTCAGTGAACTTGGAGCATTCATGAAGCTGGTGTCTATTATCTTGACAAAGAACACATGAAGTCTTAACCTTCCTCTGTACTGACTTGTGGTTTTCATTGTCAGTGACTGTTTGAGTGGTAAGAACACTAGCCTTGTTTTTCTTCACATCTCTGAGATTTCCCTTCTCGGTGATAGAATCTGATGAACGAAGGGCATGAAAGGAAGTAATGGCATTGCAAGCAATCTCGGCTTCATTTGACGTGAATCTAGCAAACTCCTTGAAACTTGGGAATTCTTGATTTTCATTTAGGCTTTGCGTGATTTGTCGGTTCCAACTTAAAGCTGCCCAGTCTGGCAATTTGTGAACAAGCTTCCGATTCTCCTCCCAGTCATTTAATATGTCGAGACCCTTGACATAAGGCATGGCATCTTGACAAGCATTCAGAAAATCTGAGAAGCGTCTCAGTCCTTCAGCATCCTTAGATTGAATTCTCGGCCAGTTGGTGAGCTTCTCTCTGAATGCTCTCTGAATGGTGAATGGCTGGCCAAAGCGACGATTTAGTTTGTCCCATGCATCTTGGTATGCTTCATTGTCATTTCGGTAGAAGTTGCCATCTAAAACCTGCCGTGCTGGACCACCAATGTATTTTTTCAGATAGTATAGTTTTTCAGCTGGTGTGATTGCCCTTTGGTCAATGAGTGAGATGAATGCTGACTTTCATTCAATGAATTGTATGGGATCGCCATTAAAGACAAAAGGCTCAGGAACAGGAAGCCTATTTAAGACTATGTTGTCTTGAAGGATCTGAGCGAGAGAGGGAATGTCTGTACAACGGGGCAATGCATCTTGAGAGAGAGGCACCGTAGATCCAGACACATTCTTTACTTCCATGTTCCTTTCTTTTTTAACATAGGTAGCATCCTTGTGTTCTGTCTCCTTTTCATAGATCTTCAACTTGGCTTGAGCTGCCCGTATCTCTTTTTCTGCCTGCAATCGCTCCAACTCACGCCTTCGTGCCTCTAGAGCCTTGCGTTGTTGTTCCTCTAACTCTTTTATGGTTTCTTTTTGCCTTTCTTCCTCTAGCAGCATCTGATAATTTGCTTCTTTCACTGCTAGTTCAGCTGCTGCATCTGCGCGTTTTGCTGTCATGACTGAAGTTGTGGAGTAACGATCAGACTGGCTGTGACTCATCAAAGAAGCTGCGGATCCATAGACAGACTTTGCATAGTCATGGCGAAGCAGTTCATGAAGGCGGTGTCTTTCCTGCTGCTCATTAAACCCGCTTTCATCATCTATAGCTCTGCTGTAGGCAATGTTGATGATTTCTGTGATTACCGATTCACACGTATCAACTCTTCTTCTTATGTCGGTGGAGGGTGTAGTGAGATTTCGAATTTCATAATAAATGTTCATTACATCTTCTTTATCTTTCTTAAGCTCTTCAATGAGAGGCCAGAGCTGACTCTCTGACATATAAGTTTTTAGCTGATCACTTGCCTTCCGTGTGTGGAGCTTCCACTGCTCGTACATGGCATACAGCCTTTTCTCTTTTTTCTTGGCCTCTTCATATTGAAGTGCACGCATCTTCTCTGTAGGATGGCGTGTGCGTTCAGAGCGTCTTGGACCTTCAAGAGCATTATCATCCTTGTTAAGCTTGCCTTGGAGATCAGTTGGACTTTGTTGTTTAGCTTCATTTGTTTCCTTCAGACACGGTCTCTCTGATGAGTCTACCATTATGTGGACTTCACCTTGTAAATCTTCATGCTGATAACCAGCCATCTGTTCCTCCACCCCTGTCTCATTACCTGACTCTGAAATTATCACCTTAAATTTTTAAACTCTAATGGCAGAAGACCCTTTAGCAGATATAATATTATATAGCAAATATAACCTCGTTATGAACTGAATAAACATAAAATATCAGAACATCAGTTTAAAGTGACTAGCAAGTATGCATTTACATATAGACACTCAAATAACTGTAATAACTGTCAGTGTAAATACCACAATAAACAAAGTTATCAAAGTTCTTAAATCCAAAAAGCAAGAAATGAAAATGTAAAATCCTTAAAAAACAGTTAACTAAATGGATAAATGCAAAGTCCAAAACTAAAAATAAAAAGTCTATGTGTCCTTAATTAGAAACAGTCCATGTGGATGAACGCAAGCATGAGTGCAAATGAAACCACAGATTTTTGTTGCTCTCGTTGATGAGCCGGTAAGTATTAAATGTTCAGTCTGAGAAGCCGTTAATCCGTTGTTTGCCTTTTGCAGTATTATAGACTGTATTAGTGGGTTAATACTCACAGACCTACATCAATGTCCGTGAATGAGGCTGTACTTGACCATTGCATCGAATCCGTGAGACCGCTGTCAAACGTAGGTCAGAAACGAGGCTTGAAGATGCAGCTTGATGAGTCCATGCTGACACAATGTAGCAGAATCTGTAGCCGGCGCCGTGAAGACCCTCCGTAGCCCGTCGTAGACAACACGTCATCAGTATCGATGCGGGTGAAGCTAAACCCCAGCCAAACAGTGGTGAAGCGTACTGATATTTCAAAAAGCTTTTATTTTCTTACACCTTTTTCTTCTTGAAACACTGTAAGAGCTAAAGGACAGATAAATAACATAAATTAGCTCTTACAAACACAAACATTAGCTGAAGGCCACATTAAACAGTATATTATATTTATAACAATATATAACAACTTCACAAATAGCCATTTATAAAACCCTTTTTATGACGTTATCTTAGTCAGTATTAACAATGCAGAAAAGCTTATGTTAACATAACTTCACATGACAAGTGATACACATTTAAACACTTCTTCAAGACGAATAAATTAACCTACATATTAATGCACATAAACATTAAACACACTAAACAATACCTTGTTCCCGTTCCAGCTAGGTCCTTAATTATCCGCTCCTTTCCTTAACGATTTCAGAGCGTTTCAGAGCAACATGAGATGATTTCCTCCTTTTTTCCGTGTGTGCGTCTCATTAACCAGTCCCGCCTTTCTAGACGCAAAATTAGCGTTCCACTATAGAGGCGGAAATAAAGGGCTCATTACATTAACAGAGGAGACTAATAAAATAAAGTTCAAAAGAAATTGTTACTTATATACTCTTTCCTTAGAGTTAGTTACAGTCTGAGATCTTGAATCCAGAACATAACCTGCCCCGGAGCAGGTTAGCCATGCAGCGTAAAATACCATGGCAACAAACACAGATTAAAGCCGAGCTACTTTCATAGTACCCAAAACCCAGGGTTGGCGGAAACTAAGATGAAACATAGCTTGCTAGCCACCTAATCCAGCTTCATGGTACAGGCCCCAGCATTGTGCTAATGTCAGGGAATCAACATTACCTGTTCCCAATCACTCTTGATCCCAATCACCGGAGTACGGATCACCTGCACATGCACTTAATAACCCTCCTCAGTATAAAACCATCACCACATGAATACTTCTGCATCTGGTCAACCGTTCACCTCTATGAACTGTTCCCAGACCCTTTGCAAACAAACCTGTGCTTACTCTGTCTCCAAAACTTCTGAAGATCCCCCTGTGTTTCTCCCTCATTGTACTCCTAGTTTCCTGGTTGTTGTCTCAGTGTCCATTTACTACGTAATTGCTCACCTCAGCCTGGCTATTGCCAATTGGACAGTTCCTACTGCTGTGACTCTCTTCTACAATTCATCCATTCAACAAACCCTGTCTAAACACTAACCTCTCTCTGTGCTCCTGATTTGTGACCGAAGACCAGACCATAACAGATACTCCCATGGATCCCTGGTCTCCCACCCCTGCACATCACATGTACATCAAGATGCAACTGCAGAAATTCCCCACAGGGTGTGCCAAGGTAGCTTTTCTGGTCTCTCTCTCCTGTCTGGTCACACTCTATCATGGTTGAAGGCAATATGGAGTGCCAACAATGCCATAAATCAAAGCTTTCACTAACCACATCAAGGAATTGTTTGGCTCTGCTACTGATGCACTCTCTGTTTCAGATCAGCTGCGGTGGTTAGATCAAGGAGCCTCTTCAACCACGGAAAACACGGTGCAGTTCTCAAACTCTGGTTGCAGATAGTGGATGGAATGAGCAACATGGGCACTATTTCTAATACATTAGAAGCTGTTGCCCACATCCAATTGAAAAAGGTTAGAGAAATTTACTGTGCCATGGTATAACAGTAATACTCACTTTCTCAAGAAAGAAACTCATAGTCTTGAGCGCGAATGGAGAAACTAACTTGGAAGTCTTTAGAATGCGTGGAAACACCGTATGTCCAGCTATAGACCGGCTCTAAAAACTGCTAGAGCAGAGCATATCCAAAAACTCATAGAAAATAATCCAAGGTTTTTATTTAGCACAGTGGCTAGATTAATGAATAACCAGGTGCCACCTGATTCTAATATTCCATCAACATTTAATATGAATTATTATGAATTTCTTTACTAATAAAATAGGTGACATTAGAAATACAATAGCGAATGTAGATTCTACAGCGTCTAACACTTCAGTTTCATCCATCGCACCCAAAGATAAACTGCAGTGCTTTACAACCATAGGACAGGAAGAGCTAAATAAACTTATCACTGTATCTAAACCAACAACATGTTTATTAGATCCTGTACCCACTAAATTACTGAAAGAGATTTTACCTGTAGCCGAAGAACCGCTTCTCAATATCATAAACTCGTCGTTATCTTTAGGACACGTCCCAAAACCATTCAAGCTGGCGGTTATTATGCCTCTTAAGAAACCAAAACTAGATCCTAGTGAACTGGCAAATTATAGGCCTATTTCAAATCTTTCCATTTAAAAATTCCATTTATGTCTAAAATTTTAGAAAAAGTTGTCTGGTCAATTGAGCACCTTCCTGCACAAAATTGATCTGTATGAAGAATTTCAGTCAGGTTTTAGGCCCCACCATAGCACAGAAACTGCACTTGTTAAAATTACAAATGACCTGCTCCTTGCGTCAGACCAAGGCTGCATCTCATTTCTAGTCTTACTTGATCTTAGTGTTGCGTTCAACACCATAGATCATGACATACTCATAGCTCGATTACTCGAAAGCTCGAAATATGGAGTGCCACAAGGATTATATTTTCAATATACATGTTGCCCCTTGGTAATATTATTCGAAAATACGGGATTAGTTTCCACTGTTATGTTTATGATACTCAGCTATATATCTCAACGAGACCAGATGAAACTTCTCAATTATCTAAACTAACAGAGTGTGTTAAAAATGTAAAAGATTGGATGACCAATAATTTTCTCCAATTCAATTCTGATGAGACCGAGATATTAATTATTGGACCAAAAAAAAAAAAAACACTACACAGAATCTTGTAGATTACAATCTGCAACTAGACGGATGTACTGTTACTTCCTCTACAGTCAAAAATCTGGGTGTTATATTAGACAGCAATCATATTTCCAATGTTACAAAAACTGCATTCTTCCATCTTAGAAACATTGCCAAGCTACGAAACATGTTATCTGTTTCTGATGCAGAAAAGCTAGTTCATGCATTCATGAGCTCTAGACTGGACTATTGTAATGCACTTCTAGGTGGTTGTCCTGCTTCTTCAATAAACAAGCTACAGGTAGTCCAAAATGCAGCAGCTAGAGTCCTTATCAGGTCAAGAAAATATGATCATATTACCCCAATTTTACAGTCTCTGCACTGGCTACCTATTAAGATCCGTATCAGTTACAAACATAATTTCCCTATAAGGCCCTAAATGGTTTAGCTCCTGGATACCTAACTAAAAAAATAACAGAAATGCCATAGCGCCAGAAATTAAAGTAATCACTACGTTACGATATTTGGCAACTGGGAAAATGCAACAATGCAATAGTGATGATTTGGGTCTGTCACAACCTTCTGTAAGCAGAGTGATCACACAAACAATTACAGCACTTTCAGAATATCTTATTGTGTCGCAGTTCATTTCGTTTCCACTGGACATTCCCACCTTGCAGGCTCAAAAAACTGCATTTATGAATATAGCAGGCTTATAGATGCACACAAGCAGGGGAATGAACCGTTAGTAGTTTGTGCTATACGCTCCCATGTCTGCTTCTTGTCCCTTGCTGTGACACCCGACCCCAGGTTTTCCTTTAAGAATGGCCTTGTGTTCATACACTAACTGGGCTAACAGTAAACACTGTTCCTCTGTCCAGTTTGGCTTTCTCACCCTACTTCGTTTTTATTCCATGTTTGATACATTAAAACCAACATTCAAACCGCCACTTAAATAGGACAGTAATCACTGTAATTAGAAAGAGTGGAACAATTTTTATCATTCTAAGCCAAGCAAATACCTTATAGGAAATTAAAAGCATGGTAAATAAAAAAGGATTTATATACACACATATAATGTGTGTGTGTGTGTGTGTGTGTGTGTGTGTGTGTGTGTGTGAGAGAGAGAGAGAGAGAGAGCGGTCAAATAGGAAAAATTACGTATGTCAATTCAAAGTGAGAATTACAATAGACCCTATAAGTAAAATCACACTTTTTTTTTCTTCTTGGACAACCAACCAATCACAGTCTTCAAAAGATTGTGTCATACATAGCAACAGGGTCAACCCCGCCTCCTCACTAAGATGAAAGTTTTTGTCTTTTCCTTACTCAGAGTTGTTCTCAGATCGGTCCTGAATCACTCTTAAACTAAGACTCCTACGTAAAAGTTTTTAAGCTAAATTAAGAGTTTTCTGAGAGGATTCTTAGAATCTTTATGAATACGGCCCAGATCTCTTCTGGAAGCTCATTCCAGCTGGCGGAAGCATAGGACTCCATCCTAATGATCTGAGTGCTCTGTTAGTGTCACAGACGAGACAGGAGGCAGACAGGATGATCAGTTTGAGAGTTTTTATTCGCAGAATGCTCCGAACCAGACGGGAATATCAGAATGAGAGCGAGTATGGACCAATAACGATTTACTGAACGATCTCTGAACCCAGGAAGTGGAAGTGGGATCACCGAAGGAGGACTGAAGGCAGAAGAAGAATGGCCGATCTTTGAGGGTTCTCAGAAGAATTGCGGATTCTCAGGCGAGTGTTGAGGCAGAGTCTGTAAGCCATGTAATGACGAGATCAGACGGAGACTGAAGGTTGAGAGCGGGTATATAAGGGTGAGCAGTGATGAAGGATAGCAGGTGACGGTGATGAGGATGAAGAGATGCAGGTGATGACAATTAATATTCAGGGGATGACGAGCGAGTGGGTGGAGGGAGTGATGATGATGGTGGAATCCTGACAGTACCCCCCCCTCCCGAGGCGGCTCTTGACGCTTGAGAAGAGGGGTATTGGCGACGGCGAGGCCTACCACGACCTCTGGGTGCAGGACAATCAGGATGGTCTGCATGAAACTGGGTGAGGAGGGTTGGGTCCAGGATATCTTCGCGGGGTACCCATGAGCGTTCCTCGGGGCCATAATCCTCCCAGTCTACTAGGTATTCTAGCCGGGGGCCTCGTCGCCGCGAATCCATGATGTTGCGGACACGGTAGATAGGCTCCTCTTCTACTGGAACGGGAGGAGGAGGTAAGTCCCTAGGTCCTGGATCTGAGGGAGGAGAAGTGACAGGGTCAATGAAAGGTTTTAACAAGGAGACGTGGAATGAAGGTGAAAACTTGTAATGAGGTGGAAGGTTGAGCCTGTAAGTGACTTCATTCAGCTGCCTCTGCACGGTAAATGGTCCGATGTATCGGGGACTGAGCTTACGGCAGGGCAGGCGAAGGCGGATGTCACGGGTTGAAAGCCACACCTTCTGACCCGGTTGGTACTGTGGAGGGTCTGTCCGTCGACGATCGGCTTGGGTTTTGTGCCTTCGCACTGCCTGTTGGAGGTGAACGTGAGCTGAGTCCCATACCCTCTCGCTCTGATGGAACCAATAGTCAACGGCTGGAACCTCCGAGGGCTCCCCAGACCAAGGGAATAGAGGAGGTTGAAAACCCAGGATACATTGAAAAGGAGTGAGCCCGGTGGTGGATTGCCTGAGAGAATTCTGGGCGTATTCAGCCCAGGGGAGGTAGCGACTCCAGCTGTCCTGGTACTGGTGGCAATATGACCTGAGGTACCGTCCTATCTCCTGGATCTTCCGCTCAGTCTGGCCGTTCGTCTGAGGGTGGTATCCTGAGGAGAGACTAACAGTCACCCCAAGTAGTCGGAAGAAGGCTTGCCATACTCGAGATATGAACTGCGGACCCCTATCCGATACTATATCTTCGGGGAATTCCAAAATTTCTGAAAACATGGTGGAACAAAGCCTCCGCGGTCTCAAAGGCGGTAGGGAGTCCAGGTAAGGGGATCAGCTTGCAAGCCTTCAAGAACCGATCCACTGCTACTAGAATACAGGTGAAGTTGTTAGATTTAGGAAGGTCAGTCATGAAGTCTACACCAAGGTGAGACCATGGACGACGGGGGATAGGAAGAGGTACGAGTTTACCCTCCGGGAGTTTTCTGGGCGTGTTAGTGATGGCGCAGACTGAGCACCCTTGGACAAACCGGGAGACATCTTTGGAGATAGATGGCCACCAGTACCGTTGACTGAGGAGCGAGAGGGTACGCCTGCTACCTGGATGTCCAGAGCCCGGAGCTGTATGAGCAGAGTCCAGAAGGGCGGTGCGGAATTGTTGAGGTACAAAGGTGAGCCCCTCTGGACCTCCCGGCGGAGCGGGATGGAGACGGTTTTCCTTGGATATTTGATCGTCTATGTCCCAGAGGATTGGACAGGCGAACACGGCTGGAGGGAGAATGGGTTCAGGGCGGTACTCCTCAGATGAGGAATGATGGAGGCGTGAGAGAGTGTCAGCTTTTCCATTCTTACAGCCGGGTCGGTAGGTAACAACGAAATCAAAACGGGTAAAGAAGAGAGCCCAGCGGGCCTGACGAGGATTGAGCCTCTTGGCTTCTTTGAGGTATTCCAGATTACGATGATCGGTGATTACTTGAAATTGGTGATTGGCTCCCTCCAGCCAATGCCTCCACTCTTCCAAGGCAAGTTTGATTGCAAGCAGTTCCCGATTTCCGATGTCATAGTTTCGCTCCGCCGGGGACAGCTTCTTGGAGAAGAAGGCACATGGATGGAGTCTGGAAGGTTCACCCTGCCGCTGGGAGAGGACTGCTACTACTCCAGTAGGAGACGCATCAACCTCGACGACGAATGGCAGATCTGGGTTAGGATGGGCGAGGACGGGAGCGGTTGAAAAGGCGTCTTTTAGTTGTTGGAAGGCTTGGATGGCTTCGGAGGAGAAGGATAGAGACTTGGTCTGGCCCTTCAAAGAGGAGGTCAGAGGAGCACTGATTATGCTGTAGTTATGGATGAATCTTCTATAAAAGTTGGCAAATCCGAGGAATCTTTGAAGCTCTTTCACAGTAGTGGGCTGCGGCCAGTTCCGGATGGTATCCACCTTCCTCTGGTCCATTTGCACTCCATGCTGATTTATGATATAGCCCAAAAACTGTACCGACGTGGTGTGAAACTCACATTTCTCCAATTTCAGGAACAACTGATGGGCTCTCAATTTCTGCAGGACCAGAGTGACATGGCGTCTGTGTTCAGGAAGTGATGATGAGTAGATGAGGATATCATCCAAGTAAACTACAACAAATCTATTGAGGTACTCTCGGAACACTTCATTCATGTAATTTTGAAAGACTGCAGGGGCGTTGGATAGGCCGAAAGGCATTACCCTGTATTCATAGTGGCCGGAAGGGGTGACGAAAGCAGTCTTCCACTCGTCACCCCGACGGATACGGATTAAGTTGTATGCACTGCGCAGATCCAACTTGGAGAATATACGGGCCCCACGTAGTTGTTCCAGGGCTGCTGGGACCAGAGGAAGGGGGTAACGAAATTTGACCGTTTGGGAGTTGAGATGGCGGTAATCAATACACGGTCTCAAGCCTCCATCCTTCTTAGCCACGAATAAGAAGATGGAAGCGGCGGGTGAAACCGATGGACGGATGAACTGCTGCTGAAGGGCTTCTTTCACATACTCCTCCATGGCCTTCTGTTCCGGGATGGAGAGAGGGTAGATACGGCCTTTAGGTAGAGTGGCTCCAGGTAGCAGGTCGATGGCGCAGTCCCATGGCCGATGAGGTGGTAACTTGGTCGCCAACTACTTTCTGAACACATCCTGGAACCCCCTGTATTCAGCAGGAATCTCTACTTGATGCTGGACCTCTGGATTCTCAACTGAAGTCGAACAAACTGGAAGTTTGGGTTTGAGCACGGAAGACGAAGAAGAGGGGGAAGATAGGGCTTTCGGGTTCCTCTTGACTGGAGCTAGACAGGTATGTGTACAGTTTTCTCCCCAACGAAGAACCTCCCCGGATTTCCAGTCAATGGTGGGCTGATGTTGGATCAACCAGGGGCGTCCCAGGATGAGGTCAGCAGTAGACTCCTCCAGCACCAAGAATGAGATCTCTTCTGCGTGTAAACAGCCAATGCGGAGCGTTAATGTGGGAGAGACATGACTGATTCGACCTCGACCTAGCGGCTTTCCTTGGATGGTTTGAACTCTGAGCTCTTGAAGGCTGCGGTGCTTGCGGACATTCAGTTTTTGGAGGAGCTGGGTTGAAATGAAGTTCCCCGCTGAACCGGAGTCGAGGAGGGCTTGCGCTGAGACACAGATATGGGGGGTTAACAGGTGAACCATGGTACGGTTTAAAGATTCCACTTTAGGAGGGATCTGAATGGAGCTTACCGCAGAACGTTGAGGTCGAACAGGACAGGAGCAGATGAGATGATTGTCGCTCCCGCAGTACAGACAGAGGTGGAGCCTCTGAGATTTTTTCCATCTCAAAAATATATCTAAATTACGGCCTATGCTCTCAATGTCAAATGCAGAAATGTTAATCCATGCATTTATGACTTCAAGGTTAGACTACTGTAATGCTTTATTGGGTGGTTGTTCTGCACGCTTGGTAAACAAACTACAGCTAGTCCAAAATGCAGCAGCAAGAGTTCTTACTAGAACCAGGAAGTATGACCATATTAGCCCGGTCCTGTCCACACTGCACTGGCTCCCTATCAAACATCGTATAGATTTTAAAATATTGCTTATTACTTATAAAGCCCTGAATGGTTTAGCACCTCAGTATTTGAATGAGCTCCTTTTACATTATACTCCTCTACGTCCGCTACGTTCTCAAAACTCAGGCAATTTGATAATACCTAGAATATCAAAATCAACTGCGGGCGGCAGATCCTTTTCCTATTTGGCGCCTAAACTCTGGAATAACCTACCTAACATTGTTTGGGAGGCAGACACACTCTTGCAGTTTAAATCTAGATTAAAGACCCATCTCTTTAACCTGGCATACACATAACATACTAATATGCTTTTAATATCCAAATCCGTTAAAGGATTTTTAGGCTGCATTAATTAGGTAAACTGGAACCGGAACACTTCACATAACACCGTACTTTCTACATCATTAGAAGAATGGCATCTACGCTAATATTTGTCTGTTTCTCTCTTGTTCCGAGGTCACCGTGGCCACCAGATCCAGTCTGTGTCCAGATCAGAGGGTCACTGCAGTCACCCGGATCCAGTACGTATCCAGACCAGATGGTGGATCAGCACCTAGAAAGGACCTCTACTGACCTGAAAGACAGCGGAGACCAGGACAACTAGAGCCCCAGATACAGATCCCCTGTAAAGACCTTGTCTCAGAGGAGCACCAGGACAAGACCACAGGAAACAGATGATTCTTCTGCACAATATGACTTTGCTGCAGCCTGGAATTGAACTACTGGTTTCGTCTGGTCAGAGGAGAACTGGCCCCCCAACTGAGCCTGGTTTCTCCCAAGGTTTTTTTCTCCATTCTGTCACCGATGGAGTTTCGGTTCCTTGCCGCTGTCGCCTCTGGCTTGCTTAGTTGGGGTCACTTCATCTACAGCGATATCGTTGACTTGATTGCAAATTAAAACAGACACTATTTCAACTGAACAGAGATGACATCAATTAATTCAATGATGAACTGCCTTTAACTATCATTTTGCATTATTGAGACACTGTTTTCCAAATGAATGTTGTTCAGTGCTTTGGCGCAATGTATTTTGTTTAAAGCACTATATAAATAAAGGTGATTGATTGATTGAAGCTGGATGCGACGCTGGCGCTCAGAAGCAGTGAGATGGGTGGAGTCCACTTGCATAGGTTCAGGTGCTGGAGGAGAAGCAATGGGAATCGAGGACGGAGGACTGACAGTGGTAGATGGATTGTCACAGGCAGATAAACGTTGAGAAACTCGAATGGAGTCATCATAAACAACCAATAGCTGACGGATGTTCGGATTCAGGCCTTGGCGGAAAGCGGTAATCAGGGCCGACTCGTTCCAGCCACAGGATGCCGCCAGGGTGCGAAACTGGAGGGCATACGTGCTGACAGAGGAGTTTCCTTGACGGAGATTGTAAAGCTGATCATGGACTGAGAGATCTGAAACTGCCTGGCCAAAGACTTCCTTAAAATGAGATATGAAACCTGACAGGGACTTTAACACTGGGGAATCTGAATTCCAAAGGGATTGTGCCCACTGGAGAGCTCTGCCAGAGAGTAGGGAAATAATAAAGGCCACCCGGGCGGAATCATTGGTAAACTGATGTGCTTGCATTTGGAAATACAGTGAAACCTGAAGCAAAAACCCACTGCAATCCTCCGCCTCACCACTGAACGGCGCTGGTCGGGCCATGGGACTCGCAGAGACAGCCGGCGAAGTAGCGGGTGTTTGCGGAAGTTGGTGTCGGCGTTCAGAGTGAAGGATGGCTTCTGGGAAGGGGGAAGGGTTGTCCGGTAAAGATGAGAGGATTGACTGGCGCACTGCTCGCACTAGTTCGGCAAACGGGTCTTGAGATGGATTCCCTCCAGGCTCCGTAGGATTCTGCATCTTCGGTCTGATCTTCTGTCACAGACGAGACAGGAGGCAGACAGGATGATCAGTTTGAGAGTTTTTATTCGCAGAATGCTCCGAACCAGACGGGAATATCAGAATGAGAGCGAGTATGGACCAATAACGATTTACTGAACGATCTCTAAACCCAGGAAGTGGAAGTGGGATCACCGAATGAGGACTGAAGGCAGAAGAAGAATGGCCGATCTTTGAGGGTTCTCAGAAGAATTGCGGATTCTCAGGCGAGTGTTGAGACAGAGTCTGTAAGCCATGTAATGACGAGATCAGACGGAGACTGAAGGTTGAGAGCGGGTATATAAGGGTGAGCAGTGATGAAGGATAGCAGGTGACGGTGATGAGGATGAAGAGATGCAGGTGATGACAATTAATATTCAGGGGATGACGAGCGAATGGGTGGAGGGAGTGATGATGATGGTGGAATCCTGACAGTTAGGTTTATATTCTGTGAGAATATCTGAAATATATTTCGGCAATTAAAAAGGGTGTCTGCAATTAAATTTCTTGGGGTGATAATTGACAATAACTTAAATTAGAAGCCCCATATATCCTATACTAAGAACAAGATTTCTAAGTCAGTTGCAATATTATATAAAGACATATTTAAATAAAAAAATCATTATATACCTTGTATTGCTCCCTAGTTCTTCCATACATTACTTATTGTGTGGAAGTATGGGGAAATACATATAAAACAAATACCAATCCAATATTTATGCTTCAATAGAGAGCCATACGATTAGTAAAGAAAACCAACTATAGGGAGCCAACAAACTCACTATTTATTGAACTAAAGGCCCTGAAGTTTAAAGAAGTAGTAGAACTAAAAACATTACAAATTATGTACAAAGCAAAAAATCATCAATTGCCAGAAAGAATCCAAGGGTTGTTTACAGAAAGAGAATGTCAACATGACTTAAGGGGAACTTGTATGTTTAAAAAGAACAAAGTGAGGACCAATGCAATATACCATTGTATTTCAGTTAAAGGTGTGATTCTATGGAACAGCTGTCAAGAGGAATTAAAGTTAACACTTTAGAATAAGGTTCCATTAGTTAATGTTAGTTAACTACTTTCGTCAACATGAACTAAGCAAGAACAATCCTTCTACAGCATTTATTAATCTTAGTTCATGTTAATTTCAACATTTACTAATGCATTATTTAAATCAAAAGTTGTGCTTGTTAGCATTAGTGAACATTAATGAAGATGAATAAATACAGTAATAAATGTATTATTCATTGTTTTTTCATGTTAATTAATACATTAACTAACATTAACTAATGGAACCTTATTCTAAAGTGTTACCAAACTAAAAATAAGTGGGACACTTAGCAAGTTTTGTCAACAGTGTACTGATGTTAGACAACAGTTTTTTTTTATTAAGTTAAGTCTTATAAAGTCGGATGTTGGGGCATTTAGTTGGCACTCGGGTGGTCATAAGATATGCAATCCCCAGTACACGGCATGTGCCTCGGAGGACTGATGCAAGCTCATTGATTGTTTCCGATACAGAAGAAAACATTGCAGGAGACGGGGCAAGCAAGGAGGCGTGCTGGTGACACTGAGGACTGCACTCGCACGTGCCTTCCCTCGTGGACTGTCCCAACACCCAAGCTCAGTGGTGGATGACCTCCACTCCACATTCTGTGGAAGATCTTTTATTGGGCAAAATGTGAATTGTTCCAGTATAATCAATGTGAATCCAGCTATGTATGTAGTGGACCTTGACAGAAATCAGTAGACGTTACACAGATATACATTGCATGCAATGGTCTATGTATATTGATTAGGGGGCCTAGATGGAAATCAATAGATGTTAAGCAGATAAAAGTATAAGAAAGCGTGAAAAGTTCTTTGGATACCACAGCTTTTTGCACGGGAAGGCAGAACTCCTGCAGAGTACTGCTTTTTTACTGTGTTGAGAAAGTGTTTAAATGAAAGAGTGAGTAGAACTGACAGGTCACTCAGGAAGAGATGGTCAGCCCTCATGGACTGGCACTTGAGTGTGATCAGGTCACAGAGACGGCCGTGGCTGGTGTAACACTGGAGAACAGTAAATGAGTTTATGAGTTTATTAAATTATAAATTATGAAATTAATGTTTTATGCCTTCATTTTGATAACCAGAAAAATGTAAAAACACAACACAGAATTTCTGAGGGAAAAACAAATCATACTACTTTGCTTACTTAAAGAAAAAATAAAATGAATAAATTAATGTTATTTTATGCATTCAAAAAGTTAGACATGCTAAAACACATAATTTGGAAAAAAAAAATAATAATAATAATAATATGGTGAGCATTTTTTTTTTACATTTCACAATGCCCTAGACATGTAATTTTTGTTAAACTTTTAATAAATTGAGGTGAAAATGTATACTATTAAAAAGGAGTTGAGAAAAATTAAATGGAAAAAATAGTGAAAATCAATTAACTAAATAATAAACTTGACTGACTGCTACTTTAAAGGGATAATTTTGTGCAATTAATTGCCTGTCACTTGAGTTTGTGACAAAGCCTTTTATCAATCAATCAGTCACCTTTATTTATATAGCGCTTTAAACAAAATACATTGCATCAAAGCACTGAACAACATTCATTTGGAAAACAGTGTCTCAATAATGCAAAATGATAGTTAAAGGCAGTTCATCATTGAATTCAGTGATGTCATCTCTGTTCAGTTAAATAGTGTCTGTGCATTTATTTGCAATCAAGTCAATGATATCGCTGTAGATGAAGTGACCCCAACTAAGCAAGCCAGAAGCGACAGCGGCAAGGAACCGAAACTGCATCGGTGACAGAATGGAGAAAAAACCTTGGGAGAAACCAGGCTCAGTTGGGGGGCCAGTTCTCCTCTGACCAGACGAAACCAGTAGTTCAATTCCAGGCTGCAGCAAAGTCAGATTGTGCAGAAGAATCATCTGTTTCCTGTGGTCTTGTCCTGGTGCTCCTCTGAGACAAGGTCTTTACAGGGGATCTGTATCTGGGGCTCTAGTTGTCCTGGTCTCCGCTGTCTTTCAGGGCAGTAGAGGTCCTTTCTAGGTGCTGATCCACCATCTGGTCTGGATACGTACTGGATCCGGGTGACTGCAGTGACCCTCTGATCTGGACACAGACTGGATCTGGTGGCCACGGTGCCCTCGGAATAAGAGAGAAACAGACAAATATTAGCGTAGATGCCATTCTTCTAATGATGTAGCAAGTACATCGGGTGTTATGGGAAGTGTTCCCGGTTCCGGTTTACCTAATTAATGCAGCCTAAAAATCCTTTAACGGATTTGGATATTAAAAGCATATTAGTATGTTATGTGTAAGCCAGGTTAAAGAGATGGGTCTTTAATCTAGAATTAAACTGCAAGAGTGTGTCTGCCTCCCGAACAATGTTAGGTAGGTTATTCCAGAGTTTAGGAGCCAAATAGGAAAAGGATCTGCCGCCCGCAGTTGATTTTGATATTCTAGGTATTATCAAATTGCCTGAGTTTTGAGAACGTAGCGGACGTAGAGGATTATAATGTAACAGGAGCTCATTCAAATACTGAGGTGCTAAACCATTCAGGGCTTTATAAGTAATAAGCAATATTTTAAAATCTATACGATGTTTGATAGGGAGCCAGTGCAGTGTGGACAGGGCCGGGCTAATATGGTCATACTTCCTGGTTCTAGTAAGAACTCTTGCTGCTGCATTTTGGACTAGCTGTAGTTTGTTTACTAAGTATGCAGAACAACCACCCAATAATGCAGACCTTTCAGATATATTTGCATTCACTGGCCCTTTCACCACAGGTATATAATGTAAGATATGTAAGATATGTTCAAATCAGGCCCATTGCTCAGGCCCATTGCACAGTTAAGTCTTTATCCAGTCATAAAAACAGGATTCAGTTCAACTGGGAATGTCGCGGAATTTCTCAAATTTTGAATAAATTAACCAAAAGAAGTTCATTACACTAAAATCAAATCACAATATGGACTAGTATCTATAAATATAAAACATCTCCAGAACTGCTCTGAGAGTCACTTCATGAGCATTAAACCATTTGATTTGAGTAAAACTAGCGTCATATCCAAAGGTCATATCACATACACAGCACTGTAAAGCCCCTTTCACACTGCACGTCGGACCCGGCAAATTGGCGGAACATTGCCGGGTCCCCTTCTGTGTGAAAGCAACAACGTCCCTGGATTGATTCCGGCACTGAACCTGGGTCGGGGACCTAGTAACATTGCCGGGTTCAACCCGGGACGAGAGCTGTGTGAGAAAAAGCCAGATCTAATACCGTGTCGAAGTGATGACTTTGCTGGCTGTTTTGAATGAAGATCAACGTTCGCGACGAAAACACATGTGCAAACTGTAATGAAGCAGAGATCAGTTAGTTCCTCACTTTCCGCACTGACGCCGATATCGTTCACTTGCTTCAATGAAAGGATAACGTGCCTAACGTTTTCGACTCGTACATTACACATCACTTGACTGACTGCTACTTTAAAGGGATATTATGTGTATACTATATAATTTTGTGCAATTACGTGCCTGTCGCTTGAGTTTGTGACAAAGCCTTTTACAGAGTTTACATGTTGTTTACAACTGCATACAGTTGATTAAAATACATATTTAATTTCATAAAGTACAATTTGATTTTAGAATTAAGCTAATTTTTTTTGCATTTTGTGTTTTTCAGTTGAATAAAAGACAAATTTTCCCTATATATACTTTAAAAACAGACTAAAAATCTCACCTCGTCTCATGGGATAAGTGTCTCGTCTCACCACTATAACTGGTGTAGAGCAATGGTGAATGAGAGCAAGATTGGGTGACCACGTTAATAGGAATTTTGATTCAAAAGCCATAGGCATTTTACAATAAGAATGGAAATTTAAAATAATAAGAATTCTTTTATGTTGGTTGGGAAAAATTAATTCACCTTTACCAGTATATTCTGAATTATGGATGTAAATACAGAAGAAAAAATATGATTGAAGTCTTTATTTTATCATACGCATATCATTCTTATATAAAAGGAAGAATTGTTTTGTTTTATTGTAGTATGCTTAGATAATAAAGGTAGCTGCTTTCTGCATTTTACAAAGAAAAAAACAGCTTGCTGCTTTTCTGCAATGAACTTTCTTTACTGAAATAGAATAAGAGAACTGCTGTTTTCAACCAGATGAGATAGTTTTTATTAGGAGGCCATTGAAAGAGATGGTTGAAATGTTCCAGTTTGCATATCGGTCCAATTGCTCGACCGATGATGCAATCACCACTGCCCTCCACTCAGCACTCACACATCTAGACAAAAAAGACTCATACGTCAAAATTCTGTTCAAGAATTCAGTTCAGCATTCAACAGAATCATCCAGCTGGGGCTCAACACTTTGCTGTGCAACTGGCTGTTGGACTTTCTGACTGGAAGACCTCAGGCAGTA
The DNA here is from genome assembly GCF_003368295.1 of Carassius auratus. Lineage (NCBI taxonomy): Eukaryota > Metazoa > Chordata > Actinopteri > Cypriniformes > Cyprinidae > Carassius > Carassius auratus. The sequence continues at coordinate 7,319,090 of NC_039293.1, read as the reverse complement.
CGGGTCGGCAGCAACACATCCAGCACAATCACACTGAACACTGGGGTCCCCCAAGGATGTGTGCTGAGCCCCCTCCTCTTCACTCTACTGACCCATGACTGCACACCGTCACACAGCTCCAACCTCTTCATTAAGTTTGCGGATGACACGACTGTGGTGGGTATCATTAGCAACAGAGATGAGACAAACTACAGGAGGGAGGTGAGCCACCTGGCCGGGTGGTGCAGTGACAACAATCTCTCTCTGAACGTGGAGAAGACAAAGGAGATTGTTGTTGACCTTCAGGAGAACACACACTCAGCATGAGGTGCCACTGTGGAGAGATATATTTATTTATTTTTATATGTATTATTTTGAATTACAGAAAGAAAATATTCAATTACAGAATGGATTAATTACATAATTACATTACAATCAACAAAGATTTATGAATGACACTGATGAGGCCTTAATTTACAAATTACCTAAAATATACCTATTGGCAGGTTTGAGCGCAGGAATATACAGTTAAAGCATTCAGCAAATTGAATTTGTGTTGGGTGATGGACCTTGATTATTAATTTGTAATTTTAATTTAAATTTTTATTGACCTGATGATTATCTTGATGGAAAACCAAATAATACATAGCCGATCTGGTGCTATCTCCATTCAGTCATCCCTCCACATTTGTACATGTGTCTTCAAGTTCCTGTGATTGCAAACGCCTGGCTGCAGGGCCGTCGCAAGTGGGGTGAAAGGTGGTGACGATTATAGGGGCCCACGGCCAAGGAGGGAGCCCCCGGCGATCTCAACCGTCTGGCTGAAGCTAGCCTAAAAAGACGATCAGGACAGTTGATAGGCCACTGCTGCGTGTCGTCACGAAAGCTTATCATTTTCATATGTTTTTAAGCCTGGCCACTTTCCAATTTAAACATTCAAAAGAGTTTAAATCATTCAAGCACAAGATGTGGATAATCTCAACTTGCGCGCTGTGTACGGTGTTATCTTACAGTTAAATTAAGAAAATCACTCACTGCTCTTGACTGAATTACTCCGTAGTTTTAACAAGAATAAGTGCACAGTCAAAGCAAAAATTATTCACACACCATATATTATATAAAAAAAAAAAGTTTTAATAGGTGCAGGACACTATAATTGATTTAGGTAAGTGAGCATGACAAAACTGTGACATATTAGACATATTATATATTTTGGTTGATTGTAATCCATTACACACCTTTCTGTTTTCTTCAAAGTTAACTGATATTATCAAGATGAATTTGTTCTGACAGTTCAACTCTGATTTCTTATCATATTTTATTACCATTTCATAAACTAGAGCAAATAAACTGTGATAATGTAAGAAATGTTGAAAGTGTCTGAATACATTTTGGTTTGACAGTTAATTTATTTTTTACAGTGAAGACTATGCAGTGCTAATTTATTTAATTATTTGTTTTCTGTACCTGTACACCTACACACATGGAACAACTTAAACACTGTGCAATTAGCAAAAATAATTCAATAGAATAAACATAAATTAAACAATTTCAAACAGGGCCCACTGGTACAACCTGCACTGGGCCCCCACTGACCCCAGCTACGGCCCTGCCTGGCTGGTCAGGTTTGGTGAAGCTCTCTGCACACTGGCCAAATACAAATGAGGCAGCAATTAATGAAAGATCTTAACAAGAAATGTGGCAACGATTCCTATTTCAAACAGAGCACATGGAGACAAGGAGTTAATGCGCCTGTTTAAAGCGGTATTTATACTTTCGGCTGACTCGGCTTCATGAACCGTCTTGTGCCGCCGTTGATATTTGCGCATGCGCAGTAGCTGTTACTGCCGGAGGTGAACGCGGCAGGTTCAAATCAACAATCGGTGTGAAATTTGGAAAACGGATTATTATATTTATAGGAATCTTAAACCAGGAAACTTCTCAAGAAGGGAGGAGGGAGATTTATGATGTTGTAATACGGTTTAATGAAAAGAACCAAGGGATTATGAAGAAGGTTAGCCCGTTTGTGCTAACAACAGCATTAGCAAACAAGTTAGGGGAGATTGAGTTTGCAAAAATCCTTAATGATGGGAATTTATTGGTAAGATGTGCGGATGATGGGCAAATGAAAAAAGCACTAAACATCAAGGATATAGCAAAGTGTAAGGTGGAAAACACAGGAAGGGTGGAAATGAGGAAAAAAGATGGAAGGGTGGGGGTGATAACAGGAGTGCCATTTAGTGTTACAATGGGGGAATTAATGAAGAATATCAAGGGAGCAAAAGTTGTGAGTGTCCAAAGGGTGAAAACATCAAGAGATGGAAAGGTAAAGGACACAGAAACTGTATCAATAGAATTTGAGGAAGAAATACTGCCAAAAAAAGTATACTTAGGATTCATGAGTTATCCAGTGAGGATGTTTATTCCAAAACCATTAAGGTGTTATAAATGTCAAAGGTTTGGTCACACTGCAATGAACTGTAATAGGCAGAGAAGATGTGCTAGATGTGGAGGGGACCATGATTATGGAAAATGCGGATCAGGGGTACCACCAAAGTGTTGTAATTGTGGAGGAACCCACAATGTGGCATTTAGTGGATGTGAAGTTATGAGACGGGAGATTAACATTCAAAAGGTGAGAATGCAAAAAAGAATAACATATGCAGAAGCTGTCAAGGTTTCAGGGGAAAAAGATAATAAGCGACATGAAGAGGTAGATGTAGAGACACTAGAGCAAAGGCAAAGTAGCTTTGAAGGAGTGTTTGTGAAAAAAACTGATTTAGTTACATTCATAGCAGGAGTGATAAATAGCACGGCAGAAGTAAAATCTAAAAATGACAAAATTCAGTTGGTGGTTAAAGCAGCAGTCAATCATTTGAAATTAACTGGACTGACATGGGAAGAAGTGAGGGAGACCCTTACTAATCAGTCAAGTCAAGAGTCACCATGGGTTGGTTAACAATATTAATGGTTATTATTCTACAATGGAATGCAAGGAGCTTACTGGCTAATGGACAAGATTTTAAACATTTTTTGAATGAGTTGAATGAGAAACCAGATGTAATTTGCATTCAAGAATCCTGGTTGAAGCCAAATCTAGACTTTGTGATCCATGGGTATACAATAATTAGAAGAGATAGGAATTCTGGGGAGGGGGGAGGGGGTGTGTTATATTTATTAAGGCGGGTGTATCATATAGATTATTGGGCAAAGGGGATGATCAAGAGTATATAGTGGTGGAGGTGTGGGAAAGGGGGGAGGGAATTAGTATTATTAATTACTATAACCCATGTAAGAGGTTGGAGCTGGACAAGCTTCTAAGATTACCAGGGCAAGATAGACAAAAAATTATCTGGTGTGCAGATTTTAATGCTTACAGCTCGGTATGGGGAAGTGTACATACAGATACTAATGGTAAAATAATTGAAGAATTGATGGAAGAAAGAGAATTGGTGTGCTTAAATGATGGAAGAGGAACTAGAATAAATGTTTCAACAGGGAAAGAGTCTGTTTTAGACATAACATTAGTATCTAGTGTGTTGGCTGGAAATACAAATTGGGAAGTGTTGACAGCAACAACAGTGGGAAGTGATCACTACCCTGTCTTGTGCTTAGTGGGAGAGAAATTGGAAGGAGAAACAGAAGATATAATTTCTAGGTGGAATTTTGGTAAAGCTGATTGGGAAAGGTTTAAGAAATCGTGTGATGATGCAATGGTTAAGGTTGAGGTGGCAGGAAGTATAGATGATGTTAACAATCAGATAACCTCTGCAATTATTATGGCAGCAGAGGAAGCTATACCTAAGAGGAGAAACAGGGCAAATCGAAAATTGGTACCTTGGTGGAATGAAGAATGTCAACAGGCAGTAAGGGACAGAAATAAAGCGTTCAGGAAGCTTAAAAGAACACATAATGTGCAAAATCTAATACAATACAAGAAGGAACAAGCAATAGTTAGAAGGAAAATTCGCAAAGCAAAGAGGAGTAGTTGGAGAAATTTCTGTGATGAAATAGGTAGAACTACACCAGTGGGGGAAGTTTGGGGAATGATTAAAAGAATGGGGGGAGACAGGAGGAAGTGGGAATATCCAGTTATGGTATCTGAAGGAGAAACTGCAGTTTCTAATAAGGAGAAGGCTGAGATGTTGGCCAAATCATTTACTAGGGTTCATAGTTTAGAAAATCAGTCAGATTTTGAGAGGATTAGGAGATCCATAACTTTAAATCAGCATCTTAATGAAGTGAATAGGAAGGAAGAAACTGGAAGTAAGTTAGATGAGCCATTTACTATGGCTGAATTGATGAGAGCAATAAAGAGGGCAAAACAAACTTCCCCCGGGAAAGATCAAGTGTGTTATTTGATGTTAAAACGGTTAGGGGAAGAATCATTGTTGAAGCTTCTTGAGATATATAATAAAATATGGAAAGATGGGAAGTTACCAGTTATCTGGAAAGAAGCGATAGTGATACCAATAAGAAAACCGGGTAAAGATCCAACTAATCCTATTAGTTACAGACCAATAGCGCTCACATCCAATTTATGTAAAATCATGGAAAGGATGATAGCGGATAAACTGACTTATTTCCTTGAAAAAAGAGGAATGCTGGCTAAATGTCAAAGTGGATTTAGGAAGGAAAGAAGCACAATTGATTCAGTGGTGAGATTGGAGACTGAAATAAGAAAGGCGCAAGCAAATAGAGAGTCAGTAATTGCAGTATTTTTTGACATAGAAAAAGCCTACGATATGATGTGGAAGAAGGGGTTATTAATCAAATTAAGTAAGATAGGGGTTGAAGGAAGAGTGTTTAATTGGATAAGAGATTTTCTGTTTGGAAGGAAAATACAAATAAGGATTGGGGCAGAATTATCAGATCAATACATAGTTGATAATGGCACACCTCAAGGCAGTGTGATAAGTCCATTACTTTTCATTATTATGATTAATGACATATTTGGAACAGTTCCAGAAGGTATAGGAAGTTCTTTGTTCGCAGACGATGGCGCGCTATGGAAGAGAGGAGGGAATATAGAATATGTTACTAGGAAAATACAGGAAGCAATTGATATAGTGATGGAGTGGGGATATAAGTGGGGGTTTAGGTTTTCTATAGAAAAAACTCAGTCAGTCTTCTTTACAAGAAAAAGAATTCAGGAAGGACTAAAATTAAGAATGTATGGGAGAGATTTAGAGAAAGTTGGAACTTTTAAATTTCTTGGAATTAATTTGGATTCACGTTTGACATTTGCAGAACATATCAGGAGAATTGAAGAAAAGTGCAAAAGAGTAATAAATGTAATGAGATGTTTGAGGGGAAAAGTTTGGGGTGCAAGTAGATTAGCAATGAAGAAAATATATGTGGCCCTAATCCGTTCAGTGTTAGATTATGGATGTGTGGTTTTTGGTTCTGCAGCTCAATCTCTGTTAAAAAAGCTTGATGTTATCCAGGCACAGGCCTTGAGGCTGTGTTGTGGAGCTTTTAAGACTACCCCAGTATCAGCATTACAGGTAGAAATGGGAGAATGTCCTTTAGAGCTAAGAAGGAAGCAGTTGATGGTAAATTATTGGGCAGGACTACAGGGGCATAATGATTCTCATCCTACTAAGGCAATGTTACAGGAGAGCTGGGAATATGGGAAAAAGAAAAGTGAAAACTTTGGTAGGATTGAGAATGACACAGCTAAAGAATTAGGAGTTTTTAATTTGAGGGTAAGTTGCACAGTTGTTTATCCAGAGGTGGCTCCCTGGAAGTTAGTTTGGCCTGAGGTCGATTGGTTTGTGTTGGAGGAAAAAAGGAGGGCAAAGGAAGTTATAAATCTAAAAATGGTGTTCAACAATCGGATAGCAGAAAAGTATAATGATTACATGCAGGTTTATACAGATGGCGCTAAGGAACCAGAGACAGAAGTAACAGGGTTGAGTGTGGTGGTTCCAAGTAAAGGAATTGGAATTAATAGAAGAACCTCTAATATGTTAGGGGTTTATACAGTGGAAATGCTGGCAATATTAATCGCTTTACGGTGGGTGGAAAAGACAGGGCAGCATAAAGTTTTAGTTTGTTCAGATTCATCGTCCGTGTTAGCAAGTATAAGGTCATTTTATTCAAAAAGTCGGCAAGACATACTATATGAAGTCCTACAGTCAGTCACAAGAATATTTAATCAAGGAAGGCAAATACAATTTGTGTGGGTTCCAGGACATGAAGGGATAAGGGGAAATGAACTGGCAGATAAATTAGCCAAGACAGCATTATTAAAAGGAAATATAGAAATGCAAGTGAGTATCAGCAAAGCAGAGGTTAAAAGTGTGATATGGAAGACAGTAAATCAAATGTGGCAAGAGATAGAGAGGGAAAAGGAAGGCAATTATATCAAATCCAGAGGGATGTTAAGTGTACAGTGATTGGAAGTGGAAATAGCAGAGAGGAAACGGTCATCTCTAGGTTAAGATTGGGACATTGTTTATTAAATAAAACACTAAAGTTAATAGGTAAACATGACACGGGATTGTGTGAAGTGTGCAAGGAAGAGGAGTCAGTGGAGCATGTGGTCTTGAGGTGCAGCAGGTATGATGTTCAGAGAGAGATGATGAGGAATAAGTTGAGAGAGACAGAGGTTCAGGACATGACATTAAAAGGGCTATTGAGCACTCAACATAGGGCACAGACCAGAATTCTGATGAGTTTCTTAAGGGACACAGGGGTTTATAATAGAGTGTGAAGAGTCAGAGGAGTATTGAGGAAGGTTATAACTATTATTATTATTCCTTTTATTATTATTATTATTATTATTATTTTTTTTATTATTATTATTATTATTATAATTATTATTAGTAGTAATATAATAGAGTAGAATAATGGTGAAGTGTGTGGATATATATGATAGGGGAGTAGGAGGGAATGGGGTAAATGAATATATGAACCTGTTTTTCTGATCCACACTCCGGAGCAGAGGGTGGCGGTAATGCACCAATTATGCTGGATGCCAACCGCCGTTAAACATTAAAAAAGAAGAAGGCTTCATGAACCTCTGCTGGGACCGGTAACGTTGGTGGCGCTCGAGTTTGAATCGAGGAAGGTTGGAAATCAACAAAAGGGGTTTTTGATTGAAACTGAACGAACTATATATCACTTTCGGGTGAATAGTCTGACATTCAGCCTATGTTGGATGGATCTGGGGGGGATGAGAAGGTTGAAGGGGAATGGATGAAAATGAAGGGTAAAAAAGGGAAAAGAAATCGTAAAATCCCTCAGGAAGTTGAAAATTCTACAGATAGTGATACAGACAGACAAGTTAAGAGTAGGAAAATGGAGAACAATCCAGGAGACGAAGAATTTAAAGTGATTTTTAAAGTTAGAGATGGAAAAGGGAGTTTTGGATCGATTAGCCCTTTGAAGTTATCAAGCGCTATAAATCAAGAGATAGGTGACATCAGACATGCTAAGACAATGGCAAATGGAATGTTAATGATCATTTGTAAATCTTCTGAGCAGCAAAAGAAAGCCTGCAAAGTAAAGAACTTAAATGGAAAGGGTGTAGAAGGATTTATTCCTGGAATTAATGAGTCAATAGGAGTTATTTATAATGTCTCCTTTGAAATTACTGAGGAAGATCTGAAAAAGCAACTTAAAAGGAGGGAAAGTGACCAAAGCAAGACGTTTGGGGAAAAAAACAAAGAGATGATGGGCGAGAAAGCTCTGCAGTAATGTTGACATTCATGGAAGAAACACTACCAGAAAAAGTTATGCTAGGCTACTTATGCTTCAGAGTTAAGAAGTATGAAAGGCCACCACTAAGATGCTTTAACTGCCAGAGATTCGGGCACGTAGCAGTGGCTTGCAAGGGTAAACGCAGATGTGGGAAATGTAGCGAAGATCATGATTTCAAAGAATGTAAAAGTCAGATCAAATGCTGTAATTGTGGGGGTAGTCATGTAGCTGCATTTAGGGGATGCCCAGTCCATGCAAAAGCTGAAGCAGTACAGAAGATGAGGGACGAGAAAAAGTTGTCATATGCAGAAGCGTTAAAAAGAATTGAGAGAACAAGTGTTGGTCATGAAGTAGGTGTGGTAAAGCAACAACAGATGTGGGAGAAAACGCCCGATGATGACATAGTTATCAAAAAGGCAGAATTTTTAGCTTTTTTCTCAGAAGCTGTGTGGAGGATTATGGAGAGAGCTAAGAATAAATCAGATGTTGCAAGGGAAGTAGTTGCGGTGGCGGATAGATTTCTAGGGATCAAAGATATTCATCCAGAAATGTTGTATAAGTATATGCATGGAGGATTAACAGGAAGCCAGCAAGCTCCGTTCATTAAAGAGAAAGGTAAATCTGGGGAAAGACGTGAGTCATCATAGGACGAAATAGGTTAAGTATTTAATATGTTTTATATACTGCAGTGGAATGCTAGGAGTTTAGTAGCCAATGGGCAGGAATTTAAGAAATTTGTTGATGCTTTTGTAGTCCGACCAGATGTGATATGTGTACAGGAGACATGGCTTAGACCAAACCTGGATTTTGTCATTCCAGGTTATAAAATTTTAAGAGCTGACAGAGGTAATCGAGCAGGGGGTGGGTGTGCTACTTTTTATGGAGAGAGCTAAGAATAAATCAGATGTTGCAAGGGAAGTAGTTGCGGTGGCGGATAGATTTCTAGGGATCAAAGATATTCATCCAGAAATGTTGTATAAGTATATGCATGGAGGATTAACAGGAAGCCAGCAAGCTCCGTTCATTAAAGAGAAAGGTAAATCTGGGGAAAGACGTGAGTCATCAGAGGACGAAATAGGTTAAGTATTTAATATGTTTTATATACTGCAGTGGAATGCTAGGAGTTTAGTAGCCAATGGGCAGGAATTTAAGAAATTTGTTGATGCTTTTGTAGTCCGACCAGATGTGATATGTGTACAGGAGACATGGCTTAGACCAAACCTGGATTTTGTCATTCCAGGTTATAAAATTTTAAGAGCTGACAGAGGTAATCGTGCAGGGGGTGGGTGTGCTACTTTTATAAAATTAGGATTACAACATAGAAGAATTGAGATAAATTCTGAACTTGAATGTGTAGTGGGTGTAATTTGGTCAGATCGAGGGAAAATCACTGTGATTAATTATTACAACCCAGGTTTAATATTAGAGGAGGAAAAATTAGAAGGAATAATGGATAAGGTTGAGTTACCAGTAATATGGGTGGGAGATTTTAACGCACATAGTGATTTATGGGGTAGTAGATTTCGGGATAGAAATGGGGTAATTTTAGAAGAATTTTTGGATAAACACGGATTGGTGGTGTTAAATGATGGTAGACCTACTAGATTTCAGGTTAATGAAGGTGGTAGTTCATGTTTAGATTTAACGTTTGCTTCTCCAGAGTTAGCCACGAGAGGAGAGTGGGATATAATGGATCGCTACACGATTGGGAGTGATCATGTGCCAATTTTAAGTAGATTTGGGAGGAAATTGGTAAAAGAGCAGGATTACAGGTCAGAAAAATATAATTATTCCAAGGCTAGGTGGGAAGAATTTAATATAAGAGCTCAGGAAGAGATTAATAATGTGGTTAAAGACGATATAGACAAATGGAATGATTCTTTGTGCTTTATGTTGATTCAGGTAGCAGAAGAGTTCATTCCAAAGTTTGATTGTCCAAAAGAACGGCAAATGGTGCCTTGGTGGAATGAGAAATGTACTCAAGCAGTGTTAGCTCGAAATAAGGCATATCGAAGGGTAAGGAAGTTTCCAATGGAAGAATGTGCAATAGAATATAAGAGATTAAGGGCTAAGGCTAGAAGAGTTATAAAAGATGCAAAGAGGGAAAGCTGGCGTAAGTTTTGTAGTACTTAGGACCTCAAACAAACATTAGGAGGTTATGGGCTCTGGTGCATAGGATGACAGGAGAGTATCGGACTAATAAAATTCCGGTGTTAAAATTTGAGGGACAGGAAGCAGTTAAAAATAAGGACAAAGCTGATTTATTAGTTAAGTCCTTTAAGGAGGTGCATAGTTCTAAAAGCATTAGCCCAATTAGTAAAAAGGAAAGAGAAAATAAAATAAAAAATGAGAAGCATAAACTTGAATATAATAAAGATAACATGAGGGCGGTGAATGCATATTTTTCAGTGGAAGAAGTAAAACAAGCTATCGCTAGGGGGAAAGATACAACGCCTGGTAGAGATAGAATAGGATATCAAATATTTCTTCATTTGGATGATGTCGTGTTAGAGGAAGTCTTGGAATTAATTAATGCAGTATGGGAATGTAGTATTTTGCCGAGGGAATGGAAACATGCAACAATTGTTCCAATATTAAAACCGGGGAAAAATGCAGATGATCCTAAATCATATCGCCCAATTGCTCTTACAGCTGTTTTATGTAAGATTATGGAACGTATGGTTACGGATAGGTTAGTATATATGCTTGAGAAACAGGAATTCTTTGTTCCGTATCAAAGTGGTTTTAGAATGGGTAGATCTACTATGGACTCAGTATTAGTGTTGGACTTAGATATTAGAAGAGCTATGGCGAATAAGGAAGTTGTCATGAGTGTGTTTTTAGACATAGAAAAAGCCTATGATACAGTATGGAAAGAGGGCTTAATGATAAAGCTATATGATGCAGGGGTAAGAGGTAGGATGTTAAATTGGATTAAAGATTTTCTGAAGGAGCGTACCATTCAGGTGAGAGTAGACGGATCTATGTCCAGTAAGGAAAATGTGGAAAATGGAACCCCTCAGGGAAGTGTTATTAGCCCAGTGTTATTTAATGTAATGATTAACGATATTTTTAGTAAGTTAAATAGAGGTTTTGGAATGGCATTATTTGCTGACGATGCAGCTGTTTGGAAAAGAGGGCGGAACTTGAATTATATTTATAAACAAGTACAACAAGCAATTAATAAAGTAGAGGCATGGGCAGATGAATGGGGTTTTAGAATTTCAGTATCAAAATCAAAATATGTTGTGTTTGGTCTAAAAAGGAAACTTTTAGATAAGACTTTAAGTATTTATAATAGTCCTATAGAAAAAGTTAAATCATTTAAGTTTTTAGGAGTTTGGTTTGAGGAAAGAATGACTTGGAAAGAGCACATAAATAATACAGTGAAAAAGTGTGAGAGGGTTATTAATACCTTAAGATGTTTAGTTGGAATAGATTGGGGTGCAAGTAGAGAGTGTTTAATGATGATTTTTAGGGGAATAATTAGAGCTAATATTGATTATGGTTGCATGGTATATAGATCAGCATCAGAATCTGTTTTTAAACAAATTGGATGTAGTTCAAGCAAAAGCATTGAGAATTTGTGGAGGAGCAATGAGATCTACTCCACTTAATGCTTTGTTAATTGAAATGGGGGAGACTACATTAGAGCTCAGACGGAATAAATTGTTTCTGTTTTATTGGACAAAGCTACGAAGTCATAATTGTTCTAACCCGGCTAGGATTTTATTAGAGGAACACTGGGAACTCCAGAAAAGGGATGGAAATAAAAAAGAGTGTGGGAAGATGTCAATAGGTAAGGAAGCTCAGGATATAGGAGTGAATGATATCATGATCGCGCCAGTAATTATTTGGCCTCCAGTACCTCCATGGTTACTGCCAGTCCCTAAAGTGGACCTAAGTATTTTAGATCAAATAAAGAAATATGAAGGTAATCCTGTGGATATGGTTTATAATCATTTAAAGAAAATCTGGCCCGAGTATGTGCAGATATTTACGGATGGTTCAATGAAGTTAAGAAGTAGGAAAACCGCAATAGGAGTAAGTATTCCTCAGCTGAAGTTAATGAATGGAAAGCGGTTAACAGATAGTATGTCAGCCATTACTGCAGAGCTGGTGGCTATTTTATTGGCCTTGGAGTGGGTGGAGGAAAATGGACCAGGGAAAATAATAATTTGTTCAGACTCAAGTGCTGCTTTAATGGCATTAAAGGGAAGGAAAAGTGAAGCCAGGGCAGATTTAGTTGTAGAAGTCTTAGTAACACTTAATAGAGTTAATAAAATGGGGAGTACAGTTGGATTTATTGGGGTACCTGCTCACATTGGCATTCAGGGAAATGAAGAGGCAGATGAAATGGCAAGAAGTGCAGTAAATAAAAGTGAAGTAGAGTTGGAGGTTATGTTCGGTAGGGTAGAATGTAAAAGTATTATCCAAGAAAGAACATTAAAATTATGGCAAAAAAGAATGGAATGAGGGACATAAAGGCAGACATTATTATTCTGTTCAGCCAACAGTAGGACGTAACCTAAATACAACATTAGAAAGGAAAGAGAGTGTCATTCTAACTAGATTAAGGTTGGGCCATTGTGCACTAAACTTTGGGTTAGCAAGGGTTGGAAAACATCTAGATGGCAGATGTAGATGTGGACAAGAAGAAACGGTGAATCATGTAATAATGGAGTGCTCCAACCATCATACAGCAAGATGTCACATGATTTCAGAGTTATTAGAATGTGGAGTCTCTAATATATCTGTTCAGACTATTCTTAACCCAAAGGATTATGAGTCTACAAAGATTTTTATGAAGTTTTTGCACAAGACTGGACTTTACGCAAGGATTTAAAGAATAAATCGAGGCCTCAAATGACCTGAGGAGGGCAGTAATACGCCGGTGATGCGTCTATGCTGCCGCAAATTCAAAAGAAGCAGAAGAAGAAGAAGAATGAACCTCTGCTGACTGCGCATGCACCTTCCCAAATCAGCAAGGCTTTTTTCAGTGAACCGTGTTTTCACAGGATATTTGAAGTCTGTGGCCATTCCTTTTTGTTGTAATTTATTTTCTATCATTTTCCTTTTCTTTTTAATGCTATTTTTGATAAAATATATTGTATGTTATTGTTCTTGAAAAAAATCGCTCTGGGGGGTAAAGTAAACGTTTTATATGTCACAGTGTACTGGGCACATGGAGACATCATTAGCATAGCTGCTGATCCAACAAAGTAAAATGAATTGCTAAGATATATTGTATATATTGTAAGTTATTGTTCTTTAAAAAAATGTTTTTTGTACACCTTATTGGGTTCGCTTCAATTCGTGGGCATGAAAAACAACCCACGGCAACAGCTTTTATGCTGTGTTTCACACCAAACGCGAATAGAGCGTCAAATTTGCGTCTACCGCGTCTAGTTTCCCGCTTGAACATTTTTATCATTCGCGCGTCTACAGCGAAATCCGCTTCTTGTCGGAGGAGCAAAAAACAGCGGGAAGGCCGCGGGTCGATAAACGTGTACGTGACTCAAAAGTTAAATGTGTATTTACAACACACTCTTCCAAGCTAGGTCCTTTTTATTCCTGAAATATGAACTTGTGTGTGATACTTGTGTCATAAAGCTCCAGTTGACTGCTCACTGACAACATCAGTATTTCCTCCGTGTTGAATGAGTGACTCCTGTATTGGTATTTATGGAGGTATTTCTGCACAACCGGAGGCTGCAGGAACATACTGTTGAATGAGTGACTCCTAGCAGGCTCCTGATTGGTCAACGCGGCGCGAATTGATGCCAAAGTTCAAATTTTTAAACTCGGGCGGCAGACGCGAATTCGCGTCAAACGCTAAAAGCACAAAAAGCACCATTCGCACGTAACGCGCATTTCACGCGAAGCGCTCTATTCGCGTCTTCCGCGCTGCGCTTTACGCCCCATTCGCGCCACGAGACCTCCAGAACGCGTAAACGCGCCTTTGCATTGACTTAACATTGAAATCATTCGCGCCAGACGCTCTATTCGCGTTTGGTGTGAACACAGCATTAAAGTTATGGAAGGCCAAGAGGGTCAAATTCACGTGAATTTTAACGCGTCAACAACACGTTAAATACGTGTATTTCACGCGTAAACAACACGTATTTAACGCGTTAAATACGTGTTGTTTACGTGTTAAAAATCAGCGCGTACTAAACGTGTATTTAACGTGTATTTAACGTGTATTTCACGTGTTAAATACACGTGAAGTACACGTGAAGTACGCGTTAAAAATCAGTTTGAACGGGTCAATGTCATTGGCTGCTGAGGACTTGGGGTCAAACCACTTCTGTGAGCTTAGAGGGGTGTACCATTCACAGACAGGCAACCATCATTTAACATGCTATAGATCAGCTTATTCAGCCTTATTATTTTGTCTTTTTTTTGTATAGACTATAGAAATAATATAATTTAATTGCAGTTTTATGAAATATTTATTTTTTAAAAATATTAATTAACATTTTTTGGTGATAGTATAATGTTTATAAAAGTTACAGTATTTTGTAATGAAACAGGACTTTTTGTTTAGCTCTTGACTCGCCAAAATATACTATTTAAATACTGTTGCTTTCTGAGTGCCATACACAAAAATACCAACTCATAACTCCACGAATATAGCAAGGAGAGTCAAAAGTTATAGTCTGAATCTACTGTGACGATCCAAGGGGCTGTAGTATTTTATTTTGCCCAGCAGGTGTCATGGGGTAACACTTTTTGTGTCTTTAGGTTAAGTGCTGTGATGCAGGTGTGGAAAATTGATTGTGATTAACCATGCTGCCTATAAGATGCTGGCTTTCTTACCCTCTGGAGGGAAGGAGATTGGGGCTTGGTCTTTGCTGGTCTTGCTGTTTGGTGGTCAGGCGGACTTTCTCACGCTCTCCAGTCCAAGGCTTGATGCTGTGTTTTTGTATTTTTATATTTTTTTTATGTTTTACCTCAATGTGGTTATGGCTGTTTTCTGATTAAAACACATATTTGTGCAAATTTGATTATGTTGTATGGACTCTCTATTCATGTTGCTACTCCTTGATCCAAGGGGGTGTAACACTACGTTCTGTCAAATGTTTAATAGAGCTCTCCAACTGATTCATGGGTTTAGGTATTATTTACATATGAAAGATCATCATGGATTGTTTTGATTTTGGACTCATTTCAATCTGGAGAATCGGCTGTAAATAATGATATGCCATTTTTCACAATCAGAGCATGTTTCATGAAGTTATAAAGGTAAAACCATATGTGTGTATTTGGAGTTTTTTTCTTGTTTTGTTATAATTCGATTACGAATATCTTCAAATCTGAATGACAGATTATTGTATAATTGGGCTCATTTTAATTGAGAGAATGTAACATTTTCCACGAGCTATGCATGTTTCATGAAGTTATGAATGGAAACGTAACCTATGTTATTTTCTCAGTTGAATGATTTCATGTGTGTGATAATATCGTAAGTAATATATTTAGATCAAGTGTACAAATAATGATGAATTTGAGCTCCTTTTAATCTGGAGAATTTTCTAAAAAAATGACTTTTTTTGCATGATCTAATGTTTCATGGAGTTATTAATAAAAGCGCAAAGGGAAACTAAAGTTATTTGTTGTGCTGTGCCTGTTGGGTTTTATGTGTTATAGCAATATATTTGGATCTCATCCATGGATTACAGTATCTCTGGGCTCATTTTAATTGGGATAATTTTCTGAAAATAATGATCTATGCATGATTCTTGAAGCTATGAATGAAAACGAAACGTGAAGTATCGAGCTGTTTTTCTTTGCAGCCTCAGTGCGCCAGTCTGCTTTCATGTGTCACAGCTCTATGAACGAAATCTTTCGATCTGATCATAGGATCTATGCATGTTTGGTGAAGTTAAGAGGCACGGGACTGAAACCTCTGATTTTTTTTTTCTAAGATATATTACCTAAGTTTTTTTCTATGTGTTATATCTTTATGAAATATATATTTAGATCTAAATGATGTTTTATGGTGAGTTTCGACTGTGTTTAATCTGCAAATAGTGACTTGTCTTTTTTATGATATAGCCTATGCTTTTTTCATGAAGTTATCAGTGGAAAGCCTACATGACAGCTAACATAGATTTTTGGCTAAACTACATGCTCTCTGTGCAGTTTTATGTGCATTATAAATTTATGAGGAAAATCTTTAGATATAAATGACAGATAGTTTTGGGCTCTTTTAAAAAGGAGAATATAATCTAAATGCTGGTGCATAATTTTACACTGAAATCTTGTTTTATGAGGTTACAAGTGAAATGGTGACATAGGCCTATTATTATTATTATATGGGTCTGGGGTTGACTTCTTTTACAAAACTCGCTCTAGTTTATTCAAAGCCTCAAACAATTTCTCAATGGTGCGACTAAAAAAAAACTCTGAAGTCGCACCGGTGCAACGAGCCATTTAAGGGGAACCCCTCGAGCCGGGCTTCGATTGTTCAGATGTGGGCCGGGCCTCCAGTCTGTTTGACTTCTTCTTACTTTTATATTTTAAAAATGCTGAACAGTTCCGCGTTCAAATAATAGGCTTAAGAAGAAGATATTTTAATTTACTAATAAACTAGTGTTTTCTGAATCTGTATCACAAGAATGAAGTTGCTGTCACGGAACAGAGAGAGAGAGGGAGAGAGAGAGAACCCAGGAGGCTAATGGCAAGTTAATGAGACAACACGGCAGAACGAGCAACTGTTTTGTTGATATTGTGTATACAGTTACGAATAATGTATTATTTTTACCTTTTATAAGCAAAAATGATGGCATATCCAAGAAAAAAATTGCAAGTGATCATGCTGCCGTCTCCCTGTTCTGAAGCATCTCCTCACAAATGATTGGATAGCTTACATTTATCTGGGTCTAACAAACACTGTCATATGCTTCAACTGTTTTATATCTATAGATTTTATTTTAGGCAAGTCGTGATGATTTGAGAAGGCTAAATTCATCAAAACATATAGGCTCACTGTCTGCCGCTGGCAGCTTGGTCGTTACTTAAAAAAACCTAAAACTTATATTTAACAAACATAAAATGCTCCAAACGCTTTTCTAACTTAACTTAATAAAATATATTATATTAACAAAATATAATCACTTTTCTATTACATATAAAACTTAACTATTTTAATAGCTGATCCAATAAGTGTAAGCTGTTTAGGGACTGTTCACCTGTTCAAATCAGACAGGTTTGTCTGATTTGTCCCATTTTTTTTTCAGACACAGTGGAAGATCTGATAAGAATCAGTGTAGAGGGCCAAGTCTGGAAGATTTTGATGCTAGAGAGAGTGTGGCCAGCTGGATTAGCCAAGGCCAAAGATCAAGAAGGCCAAACTACAGGAGTTGTCCATCTGAGGGGCATGAGACTGCAGTGGAGGATAGTCCATAAGACATTGAGCCATGATATGTTCAGTTTGAAGCCCTTAAAACCTTTAATTTAGATTTTCTTTTTATTTCATATATATTGAGATGTTTTAGGTTTAAATTTCACCTCAGTGAAACACTTTAAGCACCAAAACTTTTTCAGTAAGTTACCTTTCTTGTAGAAATGTACTTCAAATACATTATGTTAACCAGATTGTTAGTTAATCTTTTAGGCTACAAGTCAATATTGTTTATATGGACAGCGATCAAAAAAAAAAAGTGGATGTGGCGAGTGGGGCGGGGCCGAGAGGCGTGGGAACGAGGAGTGAGGCCAGGTGTAGTGATTAGAGATGAGCTGCACCTGAGCCCCACCGCTAGTATCGAGTCCCACGTAGGAGATGGAAGGATATAAAACTGGAGTGACGACCGTGAAGGACGAGAGAGGACCAGGCCTGGGACATTATTTTATGTGTTTGGCTTTTATTTGCGCGCACCAGTCGTCCGCGAGGGGCTGGTGCGCAGTTTTGTATTTATTTTCGAATATTAAAATGATTTTGATTGTGCGCCGGTTCCCGCCTCCTTCTTCCCGATGAATATGGAGATTTGTTTATTACAGTGGTGCCGAAGCCCGGGAGAAGGAGGGACGCGCTGCTGAAGATCCCTCGCTGCTGTGGTGAATCCGCGGTGCCCTCGAGCAGGCGAGGTATGTGCCGCCAGGGACGCTCGAGGCGGTGGGCTGGAGCGAGTTGCCGGGGACGGGCGAGCTCGCTGCCGACCGCCCACGACAAGGAGGGGCGGCTGCCGTCCGTGAGGGAGCGGAGGAGTCGGCGCCGTTCGCCAGGGGGGCCGGAGCCTGCCGCCTCCGTGAAGGAATCCGGAGGGGCAGGGAACGGGGGACTCCTGCCGCTGCCCAAAATCGGAGGAGCCGTCGCCGTCCATCGGGCGGCGGAGGAGTGTCGCGCCGTCCGCCGAGGGCCGTCCAGTGCCACCGCCAGGCACCGCGGAGGAGATCACCCAGCTGGTGGAGGGCCGAGCGGCAGTGCGTCTGGGAACCGGATTTTTTTTTTTTTTTTTTCTCTCTCCCCTCTCTCGTCCTTGTCGCTCCTCCTTCCATCTCCTTTTCTCTCGCCTCGTCTGTCCTACCCCCAGGTTCCTGCAGGTCCCCGTGAGCGGTCCCCCCCGGAGGGAAGGGGGGGGGGGGGGAGTAGAGCGCAGTCTCGAGGGTACCCCCCGGCCTGCGAGGGGCGATGGGGGTATGTGGCGAGTGGGGCGGGGCCGAGAGGCGTGGGAACGAGGAGTGAGGCCAGGTGTAGTGATTAGAGATGAGCTGCACCTGAGCCCCACCCCTCGTTCCCACGCCTCTCGGCCCCGCCCCACTCGCCACAGTGGACTTGTAAGAAAAAAGTTAGGCGCACTAGTGTAACAAGTGCAAAAAATTAGCCTAGAGCCCTGTTGTTTTATTCTACTTCATGAGACCTTTCAGATGACATATGTGTATCCAAGTTGTGTGATATTTTTATAAATATTAGAGTACATGGCAAAATGATGATTATTTTTTTTTTTTCTCAGCACTATTTTGGAGTTGATCAACATGCTATATGCATTGTAATGCTCAGACTCTAAGCTTTCAAATGATTTCTATTTTTTATTGATTTTAATTCAGCAGTTTGAAAAATATGATTAGTAATATTGATGCGTTGGGGGGGGGGGGGGGGTGTTGACGGTGGTAGCAGTAGAATACTTCTGTCCTGACCCTAGTACAAGTTTTCATTCTAATCCTGAAAGTCTTAAATGCTTATGTCTTATAACATCACCTGTGTCCCTAATAACTGATTGTCTGATGAGTGCATCGCTGAACAAAAAGTGCAGAATTGCTGAACAAAAAAAAGAGGTTTCAATAAATGCCACCTGCTTGGCGATAGCTGTAAATGTAAGCACAATAAAAGCTGTTGATTCCTGAGATGAGATGATTGTTTTCTAAAGACAGATATTGATTTCAATGGTTTGTATATCTTAAACCTGAATTGACTGCTTACCTCAATTGTAACTATTTCCCCCACACAAATGTTAATGCTCGATGCTAACTTAAGTCTTATACTATCACAAAACTTTTGAAACAGATACTTTAACTAAACTTATGTATGTCCTGAGATATTGAATATCAAATAAGATGGATATAAATAATTGATCTTGAACACTATATTTTTTCTTACATTTTGTCAGTTATTTCTCAGCAGGAGAATGTGCAAATATATATTTTTTAGTTACTGAAAGTCAGAGTTGAGCAGGAAGTAGTTACTAGTAATTTAGTTATTTTAATAATATTGGAAAATTTAAAATTCTCTTGATTAAAATGAGCCCAATTTTACAATAATCTGTCATTCAGATTTGAAGATATCAGTCATCGAATTATAACAAAACAAGAAAAAAACTCCAAATACACACATATGGTTTTACCTTTATAACTTCATGAAACATGCTCTGATTGTGAAAAATGGCATATCATTATTTACAGCCGATTCTCCAGATTGAAATGAGTCCAAAATCAAAACAATCCATGATGATCTTTCATATGTAAATAATACCTAAACCCATGAATCAGTTGGAGAGCTCTATTAAACATTTGACAGAACGTAGTGTTACACCCCCTTGGATCAAGGAGTAGCAACATGAATAGAGAGTCCATACAACATAATCAAATTTGCACAAATATGTGTTTTAATCAGAAAACAGCCATAACCACATTGAGGTAAAACATAAAAAAAATATAAAGATACAAAAACACAGCATCAAGCCTTGGACTGGAGAGCGTGAGAAAGTCCGCCTGACCACCAAACAGCAAGACCAGCAAAGACCAAGCCCCAATCTCCTTCCCTCCAGAGGGTAAGAAAGCCAGCATCTTATAGGCAGCATGGTTAATCACAATCAATTTTCCACACCTGCATCACAGCACTTAACCTAAAGACACAAAAAGTGTTACCCCATGACACCTGCTGGGCAAAATAAAATACTACAGCCCCTTGGATCGTCACAGTAGATTCAGACTATAACTTTTGACTCTCCTTGCTATATTCGTGGAGTTATGAGTTGGTATTTTTGTGTATGGCACTCAGAAAGCAACAGTATTTAAATAGTATATTTTGGCGAGTCAAGAGCTAAACAAAAAGTCCTGTTTCATTACAAAATACTGTAACTTTTATAAACATTATACTATCACCAAAAAATGTCAATTAATATTTATTAAAAAATAAATATTTCATAAAACTGCAATTAAATTATATTATTTCTATAGTCTATACAAAAAAAAAGACAAAGTAATAAGGCTGAATAAGCTGATCTATAGCATGTTAAATGATGGTTGCCTGTCTGTGAATGGTACACCCCTCTAAGCTCACAGAAGTGGTTTGACCCAAGTCCTCAGCAGCCAATGACATTGACCCGTTCAAACTGATTTTTAACGCGTACTTCACGTGTACTTCACGTGTATTTAACACGTGAAATACACGTTAAATACACGTTAAGTACGCGCTGATTTTTAACACGTAAACAACACGTATTTAACGCGTTAAATACGTGTTGTTTACGCGTGAAATACACGTATTTAACGTGTTGTTGACGCGTTAAAATTCACGTGAATTTGACCCTCTTGGCCTTCCATATAAAGTTGCCCAGTTCCAAGGGAAACCCGCGGACTTGGCAACAGAGTGGAGGTGACGTATTTCCGGTTCGAGAGAGCTGACTGACCCACGGTCTCCAGCCAGACTCTATTGTCCGAGTCCAGTGTTAGTGTAACTTTCTGCCTTCACTGATCTCACCCAGTCCTCTTCGATTCACGGAGTTACACACAGACAACAGTTTCTTTAGTTTATATGTAGAAGTAGATTTCTGACCAACTTTTCCCACCTTTGATGTAGAGGCTACTTTCTGCTGTGAAGTCATTGTGTGATAAAGCTTTCGGACGCAGATGCATCGAGTCTGAGGAGAGGTGAGCAATATTTCACACAGAAACACAAACACCACACACATTTTCCACGTTTGGAGAAATAATGTGTCTCTTATTGAATGTCTCGTGAATAGAAAACCTGCACGCTCGCGCTACAATAATGCGCTGTCTGTCTAATCTGTAATATCCAACGTCGAACCAACTTTATATCGGTTCCGTTCGCATTACACTCACTGATCACTAGACAATATATAATCTATAATGCGCGAGCGCGAATCTCTCCGAGCTCAAACACACGCTGCTCGCGCCCGGAGAGAGTGCGCGCGCTTAAAATGTTTCTCTGTTTGCCTGAAACAAGAGTCACAAACCTTGTCGTGAGCTCTCTAAAGGGAAAATATAGTCTCGAGGGTTCCAGAAAAAATTATAAAAATAGGCTATGACAATATATTTTTTCCCATATCATTCAATATTGATGTTTTTCATGGTGTTCGTTTACCATTAATGGGGAATAAAATGCTTTCTACGTGTTTGTTAGACCTTAGTTTGTTCACAACTCAATTCCACAGAGGAGCTACGGTTTAATTGAGGGATCCATGAAATGCATTTTATTTCCCCTAAATTCTGTTTTCCATTTGATTTATTATGAATTCTGTGTGTAATGATTCAGCACAAATGCATCAGAAAAATGGTGTCTAGTAAAGTGAAATAATAAAACTTGAACAATTTAATCTATCTTTTAAAATGTAATCAAATGTAAATCAATTTACAACAAAACAGTGTTTTCATTTAATCTCATCAGAAAAGATACTGCACACCAGAACTGTATAAATTAATAATAATTAATAAATTGGTTGTATGATATTCCCTAAAAATATCATCATTACTTTGAGACTTGCATTTTAGTATACAGTAGTAATCTAGTCGGTCATAATTTCAAGTTAAACCGTACTTTTATTGTGACGGATTGTCATGAAGGTCTTTCAGTTTTAGTTTTTGTTTCAGCGTGTATTTGACAGTAATTTTTCTCAAAAGAAACTGCATAAAGCTGGTGAAGTGACTCTCTGAGCATCTCTGGAGATGAAGTTCATGTGTTCTCTTCCTCATATATTGAGACACTGAGTCACGTGTGTTTGAGTTTGTGTATCAAACTATTCCATGATCCATTCACTCAGAGACACAGAACATGCAGACACATGCACTGACTGGCTGCTGTAACATCTATTTCTGTTGTGTGATGGGATGTAAGATTAATCCACATTGAGTAAAATGTTTTTATAAAAATATTACATATTACTGGGCAGCCCAATTGCATACAGTCATGTTTTATTTCTCATCTGAAAATTTTGTAAGCAAAGAAAACAAACAAACAAAAAAAAATAATACATTTTATTTCTAACATGCTTTTCTTAGACTCAAAGTGCTACAGTATACAAGAAGTAAAACATCACATACAATCACATTCAATTACAATAAGCAGCTGTAAAAAGATGTGTCTTTAAAGCACATTAGAAAACAATTTGTAGCAATATTTGTTAGTTCTGTTTGTTGATTCAGGGTTAGCATCATCTGGGGTCCTCTGAGGGTCAGCATCATCTCTTCTCAGGGGTTTTGGATCCAGACTGGAGCTTGTGTAAATCCTAGTTACCACGGGATGAAGATCATATTTTCTTGACCTGGTAAGGACTCTAGCTGCTGTATTTTGGATTACCTGTAGCTTGTTTATTGAAGATGCAGGACAACCACCTAGAAGTGCATTACAATAGTCCAGTCTAGAGGTCATGAATGCATGAACTAGCTTTTCTGCATCAGAAACAGATAACATGTTTCGTAGCTTGGCAATGTTTCTAAGATGGAAGAATGCAGCTTTTGTAACATTGGAAATATGATTTTCAAAAGACAAATTGCTGTCTAATATAACACCCAGATTTCTGACTGTAGAGGAAGTAACAGTACATCCGTCTAGTTGCAGATTGTAATCTACAAGATTCTGTGTAGTGTTTTTTGGTCCAATAATTAGTATCTCGGTCTTATCCGAATTTAATTGGAGAAAATTATTGGTCATCCAATCTTTTACAATAATCTTTCAGTAAACGCAAGTCCTAATGCATCATTTGCATTATCAACGTGAATATTAAAATCTCCCATGATTAGCGCCTTATCAACTGTAACTAGAAGGTCTGAGAGGAAATCTGCAAATTCTTTTAGGAATTCTGTATACGGCCCTGGTGGTCTATACACAGTAGCCAGAGCAAGAGATACATTAGATTTCTTTTGCATGTCTGACAGTGTAACATTTAGCAGAAGTATTTCAAAAGAGTTAAACCTGTATCCTGTTTTCTGTGTAACATTGAGAATATCACTATATATTGTTGACCAGTCTGACGGGGCTCATGCTTATAACAGTAGTTTGGTGGAGTAGACTCATTTAGACCAAAATAATCATTTGGTTTTAGCCAGGTTTCAGTCAAGCAGAGTAAATCAAAACTATTATCTGTGATCCTTTCATTTACAATAACTGCTTTGGGTGTGAGTGATCTAATATTTATGAGCCCAAACTTTAAGATCCTACATTAAATTTATATTTTGACCTCACTATTCGGGGAACAGACACAGTCTCAATAGATTGTACAGTGCAAGTACTTTTATCATTTAAGTGGGTGGAACAAAAGTCATCATAATAGTTATTTGAGAATTGTCTTACTAGACACATGGAGCGAAGCGTCCTGGAGATGTTGTCAGAAAGCAGCTCCGACTCTGCTGGGGTGCAGGCCATCAGCGCGAAACAGAAAAGATTCCAGTTATTAACAAATAGCAGTTTCTGTTCTTTACACCATGACAACAACCATTCATCTAAAGCAACAAGTCTACTGAACCTTTCGTGTCCTCGTTGATAAGGAGTGAAGGTGATCGCGTCCTGGGTGCACTGGGCCTGTGCAGAGAAACACACGGAGTAGACGTGGTGGGACTGTTAATAGCACGATGTATACTTACACCGAACTTGTCACCTGCAATCAAAGTTAGACATTCATCCACCATTAAAGCAAGTAACATTGAGTACAGCAATGGTAATGTGTGTGAATAGAGTATTAGCAATGCAAGCGCAGTTAGCAGCAACCACGCTTGCTGATGCTAACAGGCTATAAGCTAATAACGGACCCGGGAGATCAAAATAAAACTAGTGATATCGAAGCGCTCTGATTGTTTTTGCTGTAGAATACAATAGATGATATATTCGCACCTTATAGAACGGACACGATGGTGTATAAAATTGATTTTTAAGATAAAATTAGTCAGTAAAAATAATATAGTGATGGAGCTCAAATGCAGTACAGACGCCAACAACCGCAGAGATAAGCAGGTGCCATCCCATAAATAGCTTTATATATTAAAATCAGTGTTTTGAATTCAATACGTGCTTGTATTGGCAGCCAGTGTAAATCAGAGAGTACTGAGTGGTTGTATGTCAATAACAGGGCGGCTGAATTTCGTATATATTGTAATTTTTTTATTTATTTATTTGGGAAACCAAGAGAGAGCGCATTGCAATAATCAAGCCTCGATGTAATAAAAGGCAAGTATAAGCCTTTCTGCATCTAGCAAATGGTCGCAGTCTAGCAATATTTCTAAGGTGGAAAAATTCAATCTTTGATACCTTTTTAATATATGCATTGAACATAGGTTCAGAGTCAAAGATAACGCCAAGATTACGCACTTGAAGAGATGGAGTAACCAAGTGCTTGACTGTAGTCAACTCTGAAATATTAAAGGGGGAGTGAAATGCTCGTTTTCACTCAATATCCTGTTAATCTTGAGTACCTCTAGAGTAATACTGCAAAGAGTCTTTAGTTTTATTGTATTCATAAAAGAAAGATAGTCTGTACCGTTTTTTCCCAGAAAAACACGAGCGCCTGGAGGCGTGACGTGTGGGCGGAGCTAAAGAATCACGAGCGGCAGTAGGCTTTTGCGTTGAGAGCTTTTGGAAGCTGTGACATTACCGTGAGGAAAAAACAAAACAAACCATGGGTAACAGTCAGATTCAGCGTATATTTATGATCCAGAATCAGATCCAGAGGCTGAAATTTAACAAGAGCAGCATCAGCAACGACGTCTCTATGTGGTATGTACTGAAACTGTATATATTTGCTTAGCGGTTTTGGAAAATGACTAAGTTCCACTTTATGTCATAATTTTTTTTTCTTTAAAGGTGTACATGTGGAAAGTGCAGTTTGATGCCAACATCACATGTTGTTTACTTGATGTGCTTACACGCCGATAGCGAAGTTAACAACACAGAGATATTTGAAGCACTTTTACTCGTGCAGTTTGATGACAACATCGCATGTTGTTTACTTGATGTGCTTACGCGCCGATAGCTAAGTTAACAACACAGAGATATTTGAAGCAGTTTTACTCACCGCCTGCGGTTCCAACACACGATCGTGACCCTTTTTCGTTGGGATTGCATTATCCTTAAGAAATGAACGATATGCAAATCCGGCGTCAAACTGGGCCTTGTTTGTAAAACAAGCATCTTCGAAATGCAGGGAACAAACAAAAAGACTTGCACAACTCCATTGATGCTCTGTAAAAATAAACTCCATCCACTGGTCCCTTAATGCTGTTTTTTTTTTTTTTGGTAATCTGTGCAGGGTTGTCTTGCCCTGGCAACCAAAAACACCAAAACACGTCTTTGGTGACATTTCGCGACGCTCTCGCTCTGATCAGTGAATGTCTGTTGTGCTCTCAGTGCTCTGCTATACGGGAGCGTGCGCTCTTCCCGCAGAAGCGCTCCATCTAACGTCACACAGAGCCATACACGAAAAAAACTTTCCGAAACTTGTGACAAACCGGAATGTACAACGTACAACTTAATTTTTTTAACTTTGTTAAAGAGTTGGATTCCCATGCTAAACATGGACAGTGTCAAAAACTCAGTATGCATGAAATAGCATTTCACCCCCCCCCCCACCCTTTAAGTCTGAGTAAAGATTTTCATATTCAAAAAGAAGTTCTTTTTTTTCTTGGTTAAGCTTAAAACAATTATCATGCATCCAGGCTTTTATCGCATCGAGGCAGGTGCGCTAAGGGCTGTAATCGCAAGATTAGGATCAGGGTGCATGCTGTTATAGATCAGCGTATCATCAACATAACAATGAAAACCTAAACCAAACTGACAAATTATGTCATCCAGAGGCTACATTTAGATGCTAAATTAGATGGGACCAAGCACAGACCCCTGTGGGACAGATATACAGACCGTCTTTCAAGAAGGACCGCTTGTGATATAGTGTCAAAAGCAGCCGTGATGTCTAACAATACCAAAATACTACAGACACCCATATCAGCAGAAATGAGAAGATCATTTACAACCCGAACGACAGCAGTCTCAGTACTATGGCCTGATCTAAATCTGGACTGAAATGGTTCTAGGAGATTGTTGATAGACAGATATCGCTGTAACTAGAGCTGTAGTCAAGTCCAGCTTTGTCGAGTCCAAGTCAAGTCCAAGTCCAGGACTAGTCGAGACCGAGTCCAAAGAGGTTCAAGTCCAAGTCCAAGACCGAGTCCAAATGAAAGAAAAAAGGGTCCTCTTCAAGACCACATACTTAACTACTGGTAAAGTTTCTGATGTGAGAGAAAGCATATCTAATATTCTAAGAAAATCATTTTACATTATTATTTGTAATGATCAAAAAGAATGTGCAAAGTAACCACTCTCTAGGACTCTCTCTCCAAACTACATCCTGGATGACCAATGTCCTGAAAAGTTTAGCTCCAACTGGCCTTAAAACACCTGGAAGATTAGTGTGTCTAGTAAGAGCTTGATTAGGTTCAAGAGTGTATAATTAGGGTTAAAGCTAACAGGGGCGTTACACAAGATCCCGTGCCCTATGCATAGGCAGTCCTGATGGGCCCCCATGGCCCCCACCCATGAAAATATCCAGGTAAAAAATATATATTTCAGATTCATACTTTTCAAGGGCCCTCTCTTCCTTTGGGGCCCTGGTAATGAGTACTGGTTTTACCCCCAGTCCGACCCTGGGAGCTAAACTTGGATAAACAAACAAAGTTTGTACTTTATTTTTGTTGACATTATATCTGTGGTCAAAAATGTATATGACTATACCTTGGCACATTGCACAGACACACGCAAAGCCCGGGATATGACAAATGCGTGCAGCAAGGCTAGAATGGATACGTTTGGCTCTACTGGACATGCGCACATAAATACAGCGAAATTTTTGCATAGATTAGTCCAGCGCTGTCAGAAACAATCGACTACTCCAGCATGCATTAACCATAATGCATACAAAGTGTTTGCAAGTACGACGTGAATTTTAGAATTACAATATTGCGTGTAGCTTTTACTATATGACCTTATCTATGTTGCATGTAAAAATAAAATGTGTTATGTAATAATTAGGGTTGTGCCTGAAGCCGAATACCTTATTCGGAATGGCACAGATAATGGCTTAAAAAACGAATAACGCACAAGGAATAATTCTGCCTGAATACTCGGCTGAAGCTGACACAGTCTGGTGTTTGTTAGATAACAGGTGAGCCAGGGCATCAGCGCCAGAAGTGAATGAATGTAAACTTTATGAGTGAAAAGAGCGCAAATCAAACACCGCATTGTTGTCGCCTCTCTGTGCATCTCTCAGAAATCAGAGCTTTGCATGAGTAATTTTACCTATAATAATACATCATAGCTACACGTTATATTATTTGTATATATTTAAAAGGCAAATATTGAAAGCTTAGGCTACCATGATACGAATGAATGGAATAAGCACAGCGCGCTCACCAATCAAACAGCAGCGTTGCGCATCTCAGTCTCTCAAAAACCAAATCAGTTCTCTCTGAAGAGTAGGCTAATAATCAGCTTAGATACGGATACATTGTCTACTTGTCCTACATGTTTGCATCTTTACCTTTTGCTGGTTTGCACGGCACACACACATCTGTTTAGTGAAGTTCATTAACATTAAGACTCGCTCAAAGTGTTCTGCGTAATGAGAATGTGTGCATTGAATAGATTCAGTCGTGTTCAAATGATCACTAAACGTTTGTCATGACTCTCTCTGCTTGCATGATAAATATTATTTTAGAAATTAATAATTATTTCAGTTTAACACGACATACTTGTTCAGTGATAGCTACGAAAAAATATATAAAAAGTCATAACAGTCTTATCAAGTAACTGTACGATGTTGTATCCGAATGCAGATAGGAAAAAATTTGTGATTGTTACAGATACAAATACTGGCTGTTACATGACAATGTAAATATGTAATGTCATAATTATAAAGTTTTTTAAAACTTACATATGTAATTGTTGCATAAGGCTAAACATTAATATGCATTTATTGATAAAAAAAAAAACTATTTAATGTGTTTTCATTTACAATAGCATGAACCACGAGTATAGCCGAGTAACTCAAGCATTTTTTATTTAAAAAAATCGACTAGTAGAAATCAGTAGTCTTGCAACCCCTATACTGTACAACAATAATTAGTTTTTCGTTATTGTAAAGGATACGTTTAAGGCTATCTAGGTGTAGACGTAAATAAAACACAATCTAACAGGTAGAAAATTAAATTAGAAACATCTAAACTTTTCAGGTCGCAGTAAGTCCACCGCTGGTCATGCACATCCTTTCCCGGAACAATACTGAAAGCTAAGATGGAGAAACAGAAGATCATAGTTGTACAAGGATAGCCATTTTTTAAATGAATCTATTAGCAGAGCTACTGCAAGAGATTTAAGTGCTGGAAATCCATTGATTCTTTGCTGAAACTTCTGCGTCATCATGGAGAGCGGGTCATGGTTGCCCAGCAACAGCAGACGCCACTGGAGCGCAAGCGTGGTTTTGTTTTGAAGGAGAATTATTTTTTTTAATTTTTTTTATTTTTTTTGGACTCGGTCGAGACCAACTAGAAGACTTGGCGAGTTCAATGGCCAAGTCCGAGACAAGTCCTAGTGCAAATTCAACGAGTCCGAGACGACAGAAAAAATGTCTCGAGTCCGGACTCGAGTCCAAGACCGGACTCGAGTACTAAAGCCCTAGCTGTAACTGGCCAGCTACAACTCGTTCGAAGACCTCAGATAGAAAAGGTAGATGGGCGATAGGCCTATAGTTAGACAGATTCTCCATATCACAACAAGCCTTTTTTGGGACTGGTGTGATGGCAGCTAACTTAAGGGCCGAAGGGACCTGACCAGTTAATAACGACTTTATTCAATAATTCCTTTGTCAATGGTCTCCTCTGTGTCACTCCATATCACCATGCTGCATATGCTCTTCTGTGTCATAAAGCACTTCATATAACCCAGATCTCACGTCTGATGGCAGATGGAGTATTCTGACGACGACTTTCATACATTTTATGGACCTTGACACTGTTATATTTCTTGGCAGTCTATGAGACAGTCTTGTGGAGTTTATACAAGAGTATATAACCGAGGTGGCAAACGTCAGTCCTGCAGAGTTTTTGAAAAATAATCTACCTCATTCATTGATGAATGAAAAAGTTTCAGGGAGATGTATATATAAACTTGATGTATTTATAAACCTGCATCAAAATGATCAGACTGTTGTATAGCAATTGTCACTTTTCTTTTCTTTTTTTAAATAAACAATTTTTACTTTTATTTAGAGTTGATGGAAGAAAATGAGAAGCATGAAGAATTGAGTGAAGTTGAGAGAAAAAATCAATTCAGAACTGAAAAAAAACCTTTGAGTTGCTGTCAAACTCAGAAAGTTTTAAAGAAAAGAAGAGCCCAGAAATCTTTCTCCTGTACTCAGTGTGGAAAGAGATTGACATGCAAACATCATCTTGATCTTCACATGAGGATTCACACTGGAGAGAAACCTTACAAGTGTTCACACTGTGACAAGAGATTCAGAGAATTAGGAAACCTGAAAACACACGAGATGAGCCACACTGGTATTAAACCGCACACTTGTGATCAGTGTGGGAAGAGTTTCTCACGATCAGCAAGTCTTAAGTTACACATGAACATCCACACTGGAGAGAAACTGTACACATGTGATCAGTGCGGAAAGAGTTTCACAATAAAAGGAAGCCTTACATCACACATGAGAGTTCATACTGGAGAGAAACCGTTCACTTGTGATCAGTGCGGAAAGAGTTTCTCACTATCAGAAAGTCTTAAGTTACACATGAACATCCACACTAGAGAGAAGCTGTACACATGTGATCAATGCGGGAAAACATTTTTGAGAGATTCAGTCCTGAAGCAGCACCTGAGAATTCATACAAAGGAGAAACCACATTCATGTCATTTGTGTGGAAAGAGTTTTTCATTAATACAAAGTTTGAAAGGACATCAGAAAATACATTCTGCTGTGAGAGAGTACATGTGCTTTGAGTGTGAAAAGACTTTTACTACTGCACAGTGTTTAAAACTACATGAGAGGATTCACACTGGAGAGAAACCTTACAAGTGTTCACACTGTGATAAGAGATTCAGTCAGTCAGGACACCTGAAAGAGCATGAGAGGATTCACACTGGAGAGAAACCTTACAAGTGTTCAAACTGTGACAAGACATTCAGTCAGTCAGGACACCTGAAAGAGCATGAGAGGATTCACACTGGAGAGAAACCTTACAAGTGTTCACACTGTGATAAGAGATTCAGTCGATCAGGAGACCTGAAACTACATGAGATGATCCACACTGGAGAGAAACCTTACCGGTGTTCACACTGTGACAAGAGATTCAGTGTGTCATCAAGTCTGAAAAAACATGAAAGGATTCACACTGGAGAAAACCTTACAAGTGTTCAAACTGTGACAAGAGATTCAGTCGGTCAGGACAGCTGAAACAGCATGAGAGGATTCACACTGGAGAGAAACAAGTGTTCACACTGTGACAAGAGATTCCGAGATTTAGGAAACCTGAAAAAACATGAGAGGATTATTACTGGAGAGAAACCTTACAAGTGTTCACACTGTGACATGAGATTCATTCATTCATTCAAGTCTGAAAACACATGAGAGGATTCACACTGGAGAGAAACTGTACAAGTGTTCACACTGTGACAAGAGATTCCGAGATTTAGGAAACCTGAAAAAACATGAGAGGATTATTACTGGAGAGAAACCTTACAAGTGTTCACACTGTGACATGAGATTCATTCATTCATTCAAGTCTGAAAACACATGAGAGGATTCACACTGGAGAGAAACTGTACAAGTGCTCACACTGTGACAAGAGATTCAGAGATTTAGGAAACCTGAAACTACATGAGAGGATTCACACTGGAGAGAAACTGTACACATGTGATCAGTGCGGGGAGAGTTTTAGAAAAAAAGGAGACCTTACATCACACATGAGAGTTCATACTGGAGAGAAACCGTTCACCTGTGATTAATGTGGAAAGAGTTTTTCACACTCATTAAACTTTAAGCATCATATGAACATTCACACTGGAGAGAAGCTGTACACGTGATCAATGCAGGAAAACATTTTTGAGAGTGAAAATACATCATAAAATACATACTGGTGTGAGAGAGTACAGTACATGTGCTTTAAGTGTGAGAATATACGTGTACTTCAGCAAACTGTTTGCAACTCCATTAGAGGATCCACACTGGAGAGAAACCTTACAAGTTTTCACAATGTGACAAGAGATTCAGTCGGTTATCAAGTCTGAAAACACATGAGAAGATCCACACTGGAGAGAAACCGTATCAATGCACTGCATGTGGGAAGTGTTTGCTTTCTTCATTGGCATACAGAAATGTTGTAAACAATGTTACTGTCACTCAGCTATTTAGATAGACCCCACAGAAGAAATTCATAACATAACATACCCTTCGGGTTTAGTGTAGGCTAACTAACTTAACACCGAGTTACTGAACCTGCATTCCACATGTTTCGTGAGACCAAACAAGGACAGATACAACTAGGAGAGAAAATGGAATAACATGCAATGCAATGGTAAATACTGATATTGTATTGTTTGTGACAGAGAAAGAAAGTGTTTTATTTATTTTCACTTTTTGATGCACAAGTTACATGTATGTATCATAATTATTTAACATTTATTTTGACTGTGTCAGTCTCTGCAGTCCTTCTATGAGTTCCTCCTCTTCATGGTCCACCTTTCAGTTGATCTTCCAGAGAAGGATCTGGCCTAACACAAACCACTTGGGATGGATTCATTTGGTTTCATTTGCACAAACTAAAATAAAAAATATTAATTTAATATTATGTAACTGCAAATATATATACTTCAAAACTTGTTCAGCAGTGTAATGTAAACACGGAAATATCCACGTGTAAATGTGAGCAGCTCTGTACAGGAGGAACTGCACTGATTCTCAACTCTGAATAGTGGGCTGTCAGTAAAGTATGAATGGGAGTCCTTTAAAACAATCTGTGAAGAGAATTACATTGGGTTACATATTTTACTGAATTCAGAAACATTTAGAATTGCTTTCAATTGCATTTTAAATGGTTACATTGTAAATTAAACTATATTTAAAATAAATTATGAGGAATAATTAATATTCTAGATAATGTTAAAGAAATGCCAGTAGATTGTAAAGAGAACAGTGATATTTCAAAGGATGTCCCTATCCCTCTTTACCACTTCTGATCTTGTTTGCTTTTTACTGAACAGCTTTATCATATTTGTGTTAGGGATCCCTGGAAATATTAAATATTAACCATTAATTAAAGCTTCAGGTTGTGACAGTGTCACATGTTTTCCTGATTAGCCGTAAATCTCCATCACCTACTTTCAGGTGGAGCGGCGTTTACCATATCAACATTATATAGAAAAATAATGTGACAAAATTCTGAAATCTTTTGAAGATATCGCTGAACTTTTTACCACAGTAAGTGTGAAATTCTGTAACGACTGGTGAAAGGATTGGCAGGAAGCAAGTGCGAGTGATTTTTAATGAAATAAATAAACAAGGCACATGAAGACAGGAACACAGGTGATACTTGTCCGGGAAGATGCAGGTGTACAGAGGATCCGGAGTGCGGTGGTGAGTTGGCAACAGGAGAGGGTGACACAGGTACTGCGGGGAAGCGAGATTCTGACTTACATTTTTTATCTTAGTTTTCATTATTGACTTAAAATGAGACAAATGTGCTATTATTTCAATCTCAAATCTGATATTTATCAGTTCAGATCGTTTTTTAAAGCTTTGATAACTAGCAGAAGACACCAACCAGTTTTAAACTGCAGTTGCACACTGATTTTACTATTTACTTTCATTTGAATGAGAAATGATGAGAAACAGGTGAATAAAGACTGACAGTCAATATTTAATGTTCATAAATGATTATTTCAGGACATGTCAAACATTTTTACTCGTTTATGTGGGTCGTCCCAAGTTTCAATGTGTTTGTCAAACTCAAATCAGATCATCTGTAACTCTTAAAATTCTTATTTATTTAGAAAAAAAAAATTTGTTTTATGAACAAAAAATATTAAGTTTGTCTTGTATATTTTTTAATTTGATCAGATAACGTTTTAGTGATCATGTTACAACGTGCCCCTCAGATGTTATAATGTACCCCACCTATGGGGCATGTTGTCACATTTCACTTCACTTTTTTGGGGGTAAATAAAGAAAAACATATATACTGTAATTATGTAATGAAGCAACATATTTGTACTGGACAAGTGTAAAATTACTGAGGATAAATAATTGATTTACACAAACTGAGAAAGTTTGCTCGCTCTCCTCTAGTGTGTACACAGAGTGCTGTGCTTAATAATTTGCTGTGCTTTCATAAGACAAGTCAAGTCACCTTTATTTATATATTTAAACAAAATACATTGCATCAAAGCAACTGAACAACATTCATTAGGAAAACAGTGTGTCAATAATGCAAAATGATAGTTAAAGGCAGTTCTACCAGAAAAACTCGGGAGATAAAATGATGTACGAAGCAAGCATAATTATAAATTTATTTGGCGGAAGGCCCCGTCCATGGTTCGTAATCCGAGGGTAGCGGATCTGCATTTCCTGCCTGAAGACAAAGGCAGGGGCGCAGCCGACCCCCCTGGAAGGTAAGGACAGGACCATCCTGGTGGTGGTGGGGAGGGTGGAGGTTGTTGTCGCGTTGGGATCTTGTCGTGTCGGCATCTGCGAATTCAAACATGTGTAAGTACGATCTTTTTTACCGAAGTATAAAGACGTGATTGGATAATGATAAAGGTAATTAGTGATGAAGTAATTGAGTCTTCCTGGCAGAACTTAGGCTAAAGCTTCCATTTCATGTCACGGTTGGTAAACCGTGATCTCTGGGTTTTGCACTTTGTGGTGAAGTCTGTGTGTTTCGCGTCTACACTGATTAGTTTGTGGGCGTCTCCGTTAATTGTCATCAGCAGCAGCTGTCACTCATTACTCTCTCCCTATATATTGGCTTGTCTCACGTCTTGTGTTTGTGAGAACGTTCTTTCATATCTGGTAACTGTTCTAAGCTTCTGTGTTGTTCTGCGTTGGATGTCCGTGTCTTCCCCCGGAACCTCATCCACTCTTCGCACCTCCACAAGCATCACCCCTACCTTCGGCTCGATTCCCCGCAGTTCCTGTGCCATCCTCTCCTGCTGCCAACTCACCATCACCATCCAGATTACTCACCGTCTCCCCACCATCTTGGATTGTCGTCTTCCCAGCATTGTTTTGAACTCTTGTTTGGTTGGTTTTCATTAAATTGTTCAACTCGCACTTGTTTCCAGCTCCTCCTTCACCCAGTCGTCAAAGAACGTTCTCACCTAAAATGGAAGCAGCGAGCACCACCTCTTTAACTGACTTTATTTACCACAGCGTCAATTGCCTGGATAAGCAGCAGGAGAGCATCTCTAACACCGGACGTGCTATCCAAGCGCTGGTGGCACAGGTGTCTGAGCTCACCCAGCAGATCCATCAGCTCACCTCTCCCACTGTGCCCATTGCACTGCCTGCGCCGCCCATCCCCCGGGAGACCCCCCAGGATCACTTCCGGCCAGAGCCGCGACTTCCGGCGCCAGAAAACTACTGCGGTGAGCCAGCTTTCAGCAGAACTTTCCTAAATAAGTGTTCCATGCAATTTGCCTTAAAGCCCCATACCTTCGCCACCGAGGAATCGAAAGTGGCGTTCACGCTAACTCTACTGTCCGGAAAGGCCGCCCTATGGGGGACGGCGGTGTGGAAGAACCAACATCCGTGTTGCGCCTCATTCCACACCCTCTCGGAGAAGATGCGGAGGGTCTTCTATCGAGCCGCGGCCGGCAGGAAAGCCACTCACCAGCTCTCAGACCTACATCAAGGGACCTCCTCGGTCACGGATTACTCCATTCAGTTCCACACCCTGGCGGCCGTGTGCCAGTGGAACGAGTCACAGTCATTGGGAGATCCCAAGGACTATGCTTGTACTGCAGAGGCTCAGGACATACCAACTATTCCTGCCCGTTAAAAGAGCCAGACCGTTAGTAAACATGAGGCTACTGTCGGGTGGGATCTCCGCTGGGAAGTCCTCAACAACATCATCGACTCTCCTTCCGGTGAAACTGCGGTGGGAGAATCACACACGACTGTCATGCCCTTATGGACTCCGGAGGCAAAGGTAATTTCATTGATTCAGTCCTTGCATGTCACCTGAACAATCATGTCCTGGCTGTGTCCCATCCATGTCACCACACTCAATGGCCAGGAACTGCCTCACGTCACCCACTACACTGAACCCATCACTCTGCTCACTTCTGGCTATCATTGTGAAACCATATCCTTTTTCCTCATGGACTCCCCCGTAGCTCCCATTGTCTTAGGTCACCCCTGGTTAATGAAACATAATCCACGAGTGGATTGGGGTTCCAACTCAGTTACATTGTGGAGTGAAAGTTGTCATGAGTCTTGTCTGGTTTCTGCTTGTCCTGTTGTCCCTGTCTCTATCTTTCAGAAGGAGAACATGGTATTGTCAAACCTGCCCGCTTAGTATCTGGACCTGAAGGAGGTGTTCAGTAAGTCCCGTGCTGCTTCTCTTCCTCCGCATCGTCCCTACGACTGTGCCATTGATATATTGCCAGGTAAGTCTCCGCCTAAAGGCAAATTATACTCTCTTTCTATTCCAGAGAGGGAGGCCATGGAGAAATACATTTCTGATTCCTTAGCATCTGGGTTCATCCGCCCTTCCTCTTCTCCATCGGGGGCGGGATTCTTTTTTGTGGGTAAGAAGGATGGTTCTCTGCGACCTTGTATTGATTACCGAGAGCTGAACAACATTACGATAAAGAACACCTATCCATTACCACTCATGTGTCAGCTTTTGAGAGGTAACAGGGAGCATCCGTATTCACAAAATTGGATTTGCGTAATGCTTATCATTTGGTCCGCATCAGGAAGGGGGATGAATGGAAAACCGCCTTTAATACCCCTCGAGGGCATTTTGAATACTTGGTGATGCCGTTCGTGCTCTCCAACTCGCCAGGGGTTTTCCAAGCACTCGTTAATGACGTGTTGAGAGATATGGTAGATCAATTTATATTAGGGATGCGCTGAATCCAGATTTTTGGGGTTCGGCCGAATACCGAATCCACTGTTTAAGATTCGGTCCAATCCGAAACTGAATACCAAATCCTACTCGCATCCTTATTCCATTATCACAGTAAAACACACCAATGAAGTAAAAAACGTCGACTGCAATGTATTTTTCATTTTATTTTATTTTAACTGTAAAAAAAGAAAAAAGAATAGGCAACATCATGCCAGGATGACAAGTGAGAAAAACTTTTTTGAAAATTACCAAGCTTATGCTTACCCAAGTAAACAACCAAAACCTTTCAATAAAAGTGTTTTTCTTTTCTTTTAAAAATCAGAATATGTTTGGCGACTTAACTGAAATTAATCTAATTGAACATTAACTTAATAAACATGGATAGTAGGCTGTTTAGTTTTCGTTTTTAACAGTAGGACAGGCTACAATTAGAACAGTATCCAAATATTACGAAAAATATTACGTAAGATCACACACATCTCCTGGATAATTAAATTAACGTTAAATTAACAGGTGACAGCCGGTTGCGAGTTTAGGAACGAATGTCCCCAGCAGTACTGAAAAGTCTTTCACTGGGCACAGAGGAAGATTTTTGCCAGCAGTGGAAATCGCTGCTGGTTTGTCTTCCACCACTGAAGTGGATCCTCTCTAAGAGGAATCAAAGCCTCACCGAAAAAAAATGCTTATCTCCACGTCAGCACCCGATGTGTCTGGCTGGCTCTGTATTGCTACGGTATAAATCGTCCCAGTTTCCTGAACAATTTAGTTTAGAGCGAACTGTCGGGCCTTGTTCCTCCTCATATAAACACCTTCACCCAATCAACGGCCGCGTGACGTCGACGAGCGTAGCGCAATCCTAGGGTTCGGTTTGGTGGAAAAAAAAACCCGTCAAAAAGCCCAGTATTCGGCCGAATCCTGGATTCGGTGCATTCCTAGTTTATATATGTTTACCTGTATGACATACTGATTTTTTCTTCATCTCTCCAGGAACACGTTCAACACGTCAGACGAGTGCTCCAGACATTACTTGAGAATGTCTTTTTGTCAAGGCGGAGAAATGCGTATGCAATGTACAGTCTGTTCCCTTCCTAGGGTATATCGTCTCGTCTGAGGGAATATGTATGGACCCTGACAAAGTTAAGGCTGTGATAGATTGGCCATCTCCAGATTCCCGTAAGGCCCTAGAGCGGTTTCTGGGGTTTGCCAATTTCTATCTGCGTTTTATTCGCAATTTCAGCCAACTAGCCTCACCTCTGACAGCCTTGACCTCTCCCAGTACTCCGTTCAGGTGGTCGGACGCAGCTGAGACTGCGTTCACTAACTCAAAAGCTGCTTTGTTTCGGCTCCCATCCTTGTGGCCCCTGACCCCACACAACAGTTCATGGTGGAGGTTGACACATCAGAGGTGGGGGTAGGAGCAGTGTTGTCCCAACGTGCTGTCTCGGACGATAAGGTACATCGTTGCGCTTTTTTTTTTCTCTCCATCGATTATCTCCTGCTGAACGCATTTATGACATTGGAAACAGAGAGTTGTTGGCCGTCAAATTAGCTTTAGAGGAGTGGCGTCACTAGCTGGAAGGCTCAGGGGTAACTTCCATTGTTTGGACCGATCATAAGAATTTAGAATACAGCAGAACTGCCAAAAGACTCAATTCCAGGCAGGCTCGGTGGGCACTTTTTTTTCGGTCGCTTTGATTTTACTTTATCGTACCGCCCGGGTTCCAAAAATGTCAAACCCAATTTTTTTTATCACATCTCTTTGATCCCTCCGCCTGCCCGGTGACTCCCGAGTGTATTTTACCTGAGAAAGTAGTGGTCTCAGCACTCGTATGGGAGGTTGAGTCGAAGGTCAAGACTGCCTTAGAAGGGGTAACGTCGCCGTCCGGTTGTCCACCGAACCGTTTAATTGTGCCGGAGGAGTTAAGGTCTGCAGTCATTCAGTGGGGTCACTGTTCTAACATTGCTTGTCATCCAGGGATAAGTCGAACTAATAGGTTAGTTAAACAACGATTCTGGTGGCCACGTATGGCTTGTGACGTCCGTGATTTTGTTTTGGCTTGCTCATTTTTCATAAGTGGTAAGTCATCTAACCGATTTCCTGATGGGCTCCTCCAACCACTGTCTGTCCCTTCGAGACCCTGGTCCCACGTCGCACTAGATTTTGTTACCGCCCTCCCGCCCTCTAATGGCATGACGGTCGTTTTGACCGTAGTGGACCGGTTCTCGAAGGCGGCACATTTCATTCCCTTGCCCAAATTACTGACAGCCAAGGAGACAGTGGTCACTGTCCTAAATCACGTTTTTCGGCTTCATGGACTCCCAGTAGACGTGGTTTCTGACAGGGGATTACAATTTATATCCACATTTTGGAAAGAGTTTTGTAAATTGATAGGAGCATCAGTTAGCTTGTCTTCAGCCCGTTTACTATCACCAAGATCCTTAGTCCGGTGACAGTCCGCCTCAAACTACCTCCAGCGTACAGGAGGATACACCCTGCCTTTCATGTGTCCAAGATTAAACCCGTGTTTTATGCACAGATTAATCCAGCTACTCCGGTTCCCCCACCACCCCGTCTCGTAGATGGGGAACCGACTTATTCGGTTAATCGCATTCTGAAATCGAGATGGAGGGGGCGAGGATTCCAGTACCTGGTGGACTGGGAAGGTTACGGACCGGAGGAGAAGAGTTGAGTACCTGCTAGAGACATATTGGATCACTCCCTTATTGATGATTACAATCAGCAAGTAGGCCCTTCTGGGAACTCCTGGAGGGGTTTCTTAGAGGGGGGGATACTGTCAAGCTTGGTAAACCATGATCTCTGGGTTTTGCACTTTGTGGTGAAGTCTGTGTGTTTCGCATCTACACTGATTAGTTTGTGGGCGTCTCCGTTAATTGTCATCAGCAGCAGCTGTCACTCATCACTCTCTCCCTATATATTGGCTTGTCTCCCGTCTTGTGTTTGTGAGAACGTTCTTTCATGTCTGGTAACTGTTCTAAGCTTCTGTGTTGTTCTGCGTTGGATGTCCGTGTCTTCCCCGGAACCTCATCCACTCTTCGCACCTCCACAAGGATCACCACTTGCCTTCGGCTCGATCCCCCGCAGTTCCTGTGCCATCCTCTCCTGCTGCCAACTCACCATCACCATCCGGATTACTCACCGTCTCCCAACCAACTTGGATTGTCGTCTTCCCATTGTTTTGTACTCTTGTTTGTTTGGTTTTCATGAAATTGTTTAGTAGATCATTAAATTGTGTCGAGTAGAGAACTCTCTCTGAGTGATTGGTATTTTACAATAAGAAACTAATTAATCATAAAAAAGACTGTTCCTTCTCTATTATATAACTAACGAATTAAATAATGTTGTCAAATCAGTTCTTAATAAAAGGATTTGTTTGTAAAGATTGTTTGTTCTTGTTAACTGCTTGAAAAGTTGTGTTGAATTTCCATCGTAGAGCAAAGGTATTGTCAAGTTGTGTTTACCACAGACCTCATTTTATTAATTATTTGTAAAATCCCGTTGTAAAAACCCAAAGGAAAACCTCGAGGGAACCAGTGAGAATTACTCTTTATTATTCAGGTTTTGACATCACAAATAAAAATACACTCTATTCTCAGGGAAAGAAAGAATTGAAACCTGTTCTAAACCTTTCATAAATCCATCGTTATATCACTTATATGTTATTGTACTGTTCTACTCACTATTTTATTATCACTTTAGTACAGTTTGTACTACATATTCTTTTAAATGATCACATAACACTTTTAACACTATATTTTTCCTCTATTACACTGCACTGTATCGGTGCATAATGTTTTTCACTGTAATTCAAACATCATTGTAATGAACCTTTACTTTTGCATTGAGCACCCAGTTTGCGTTTGTCTATCATTTAAATTAATAATTTACATTAAAAAAATGAACCTTTTAAATGCAGTATGCAAAGTCCATGCTTAATACAATTTTCAATAAAATTTAAATATTATATTAGAAATGAAGAATGTTGTTCAATTTAGTTTTATCCATATGTGGCAGAGATGGTCAAGTACAGAACAAAGAACAGTAAAATGTTTAAGTACTGATCAGCTACTTCTCCTAGAATTCACCGGGAAATTTCTTTAAGCCAATGAAGAAAGCAAGCCATATGGGTTTACAACGACATAATGGTGAGTATATGATGACAGCTTTACTTTTATTCCTGGGTGAATCATCTATTAACATGTTAATACATATTGCCTTGATCCACAGAAGAGGTTTTTAAACAAACAAGCAACCACCGCGTCAAAAAATAAAAATCAGGCCAACATTGTGCTCGGTAATATAGTAATAAGGTTTAGATCTTACCTAGTGTAGATTCGCAGGCTGTTGTCATTCTTGAAGGGGCGCCTGTAGACTGTAGTATCAGAAGTGATGTTGAAATCCTTACATCTAAAGTTACTACTCTGAATCCACTTATTGTGAGTTTCTTCATCAAGGTGAGAAGTGTAAAAACCTTTGAGGAGCCTCACACAATGGGACACAGAATCAGAGGTGGGTAGAGTACCCAAAAACTGAGCTCAAGTAAAAGTAAAAGTACTTCTAGAAATA
This sequence comes from Carassius auratus, assembly GCF_003368295.1. Taxonomy (NCBI): domain Eukaryota; kingdom Metazoa; phylum Chordata; class Actinopteri; order Cypriniformes; family Cyprinidae; genus Carassius; species Carassius auratus. The sequence goes on along the minus strand of NC_039293.1, from coordinate 7,277,962 downwards.
TTTACTCAAGTAAGAGTAAAAGAGTATCGGATAAAAAATCTACTCAAGTAGTTAGTTGCTAGTTACTTTGGGTCATATATACTGAGCCTATTTTTTTTAGATATATAAGCATTTCTCAGAAAAATAAAAAGATCATAATCAGTGTTTGGAATAATGGCGTTTAAAAGAACGGCGTTAAGTAACAACGTTATTTTTTCAGTAACGCGGTAATCTAACTTATTACTTTTCCCGTCGTTACAACGCCGTTAACGTTACTGAACGTTAAATGTGGTGCATTACTATGCATTGATTTAATAAACTTTGCAATCCGAACGCACCCCTGGCTCACACAGCGAGTGAGTAGGTGGGTTAATGACGAGATAAGCGGTTGAGAGTCATTTGTTTCCTTGTAGCCAATCAGAGCCAGTGTTTTTACACACATGCCGGCACACGCAGCAGCGCCAGCAGTGCCAAAAACACACACACACACACACACAACCGCTACACAGAGATTTACAGCAGCAGCAGAAATGGCGAGTCAGGAACAATCTGATCCCCACAATTGACAACGACGAGGACCCACTTCTGTGGTGGAGATTAACTCAAAAAGTCAACTTTCACTTCTCACCTTGATGAAGAAACTCACAATAAGTGGATTCAGAGTAGTAACTTTAGATGTAAGGATTTCAACATCACTTCTGATACTACCTACAGTCTACAGGCGCCCCTTCAAGAATGACAACAGCCTGCGAATCTACACTAGGTAAGATCTAAACCTTATTACTATATTACCGAGCACAATGTTGGCCTGATTTTTATTTTTTTGACGCTGTGGTTGCTTGTTTGTTTAAAAACCTCTTCTGTGGATCAAGGCAATATGTATTAACATGTTAATAGATGATTCACCCAGGAATAAAAGTAAAGCTGTCATCATATACTCACCATTATGTCGTTGTAAACCCATATGGCTTGCTTTCTTTATTGGCTTTAAGAAATTTCCCGGTGAATTCTAGGAGAAGTAGCTGATCAGTACTTAAACATTTTACTGTTCTTTGTTCTGTACTTGACCATCTCTACCACATATGGATAAAACTAAATTGAACAACATTCTTCATTTCTAATATAATATTTAAATTTTATTGAAAATTGTATTAAGCATGGACTTTGCATACTGCATTTAAAAGGTTCATTTTTTTAATGTAAATTATTAATTTAAATGATAGACAAACGCAAACTGGGTGCTCAATGCAAAAGTAAAGGTTCATTACAATGATGTTTGAATTACAGTGAAAAACATTATGCACCGATACAGTGCAGTGTAATAGAGGAAAAATATAGTGTTAAAAGTGTTATGTGATCATTTAAAAGAATATGTAGTACAAACTGTACTAAAGTGATAATAAAATAGTGAGTAGAACAGTACAATAACATATAAGTGATATAACGATGGATTTATGAAAGGTTTAGAACAGGTTTCAATTCTTTCTTTCCCTGAGAATAGTGTCAGGATTTTGGTAGGGAGGAACTCAGGTGCAGACAGGAAGTAACTCAACACAGGATTTATTATACAAAAAAAGGGGAAAAACAAAACCCACGAGGGGGAAAACAGGACTAGGGCAGATACAACAAATACTAAACAGGACTGATCAGACAAGATAAACAAAGACTCAAAACTAGAGAACACTAACTACAAATAACACTCACGGTTATACAGGGACTTCAGAGGTACAATCACAAGTGTAGAACACATAAGTAGTACACAAATCACAATGAACCGACGCAAGACAGAGCACACTTGGAGACCTAAATAGGGGAAACAAGACACGACAGGTGGCACAGATGGGACAATCAAGACACGACTAGGTTAACAAGGGGGGCGGGGCAAGGGAACGAGACAACACAAGCACATGGCCCAAAGACAAGGCCATGCGCTTGTACACAAAACACGGGTCTGTCATGATCCTGCCTCAAGACAAGGAAAAATCAAGGACACGAGGGCAGGATCATGACAGAACCCCTCCCTTAAGGAGCGGCTTCCAGACGCTCCTCAAGGGAACATCAAACACGGGACACGACTGACATGACAGACTGGGACACAGACACAAACCAACAAGACATGACGAACAACAACAAGGGCAAACATGAATACACAACGGCAGGGTTGGGGTGACAAATCAAAAAAAACAAACAGGGAAGGGGAGGAGGCGGGACCACAAAGTTCATGGGGGACAGACCAGGGTGGGTGGGTGGTGCAGGAATCTTAGGAGGACAGGACGAAGGCTGACGACGGGGGGTACGGGCAGGTCTGGGTGGTGAGGGGCGGGGAGGGGTCTCGGGACAACTGACAGGGGGCATGATATGAGCAGACAAGGGACGCGGGGCAAGACTTACGGGACGCGGGGAGACGACAGCTGGACACGGGAGAACAACAGCTGGACACGGGGCAACATCTACTGGACACGGGGCAACATCTACTGGACACGGGGGGACAACAGGACACGGGACATCTACGGGACACGGGGCCACATCAACAGGACACATGACTGCATCAGCAGGACACGGGGCAACACTCACGGGACACGGGGAGACGACATCTACGGGACACGGGGAGACGACATCAGGACACTCGGGATTTCTGGGGACAGGGTCTGAGGACAAGACAGGACTGACGGGGACTTCTAGGACACGGACAAGACTAGACAAATAATCAGAAAAGGCTTTAGCAGCTAGGACAATTGGCATCTCCTTATGAGATGAGACTGACTGTACTAAAGTCTTTGCTGCAGAGTCGGCCGCGGCTCTCTCCTCCGCTCTCACGACTGCAGACTTGAATACGGCTCTCTTCTTTGCCGGCTCGGGCACGCTCCTCGCTGCTGGCTCGGGCACGCTCACCGCTGCTGGCTCGGGCACGCCCACCGCTGCTGGCTCGGGCACGCCCACCGCTGCTGGCTCGGGCACGCTCACCGCTGCTGGCTCGGGCACGCTCACCGCTGCTGGCTCGGGCACGCTCACCGCTGCTGGCTCGGGCACGCCCACCGCTGCTGGCTCGGGCACGCCCACCGCTGCTGGCTCGGGCACGCCCACCGCTGCTGGCTCGGGCACGCTCAACGCTGCTGGCTCGGGCACGCTCACCGCTGCTGGCTCGGGCACGCTCACCGCTGCTGGCTCGGGCACGCCCACCGCTGCTGGCTCGGGCACGCCCACCGCTGCTGGCTCGGGCACGCCCACCGCTGCTGGCTCGGGCACGCCAGCTCTCAACGCTGCTGGCTCGGGCACGCCAGCTCTCAACGCTGCTGGCTCGGGCACGCCAGCTCTCAACGCTGCTGGCACGGGCACGCCAGCTCTCGACGCTGCTGGCACGGGCACGCCAGCTCTCGACGCTGCTGGCACGGGCACGCCAGCTCTCGACGCTGCTGGCACGGGCACGCCAGCTCTCGACGCTGCTGGCACGGGCATGCCAGCTCTCAACGCTGCTGGCACGGGCATCCAGCATTGCCTCCTGTCCGCTGAGTTCCATTCTGGTCGGTTCATTCTGTCAGGATTTTGGTAGGGAGGAACTCAGGTGCAGACAGGAAGTAACTCAACACAGGATTTATTATACAAAAAAAGGGGAAAAACAAAACCCACGAGGGGGAAAACAGGACTAGGGCAGATACAACAAATACTAAACAGGACTGATCAGACAAGATAAACAAAGACTCAAAACTAGAGAACACTAACTACAAATAACACTCACGGTTATACAGGGACTTCAGAGGTACAATCACAAGTGTAGAACACATAAGTAGTACACAAATCACAATGAACCGATGCAAGACAGATCACACTTGGAGACCTAAATAGGGGAAACAAGACACGACAGGTGGCACAGATGGGACAATCAAGACACGACTAGGTTAACAAGGGGGGCGGGGCAAGGGAACGAGACAACACAAGCACATGGCCCAAAGACAAGGCCATGCGCTTGTACACAAAACACGGGTCTGTCATGATCCTGCCTCAAGACTAGGAAAAATCAAGGACACGAGGGCAGAATCATGACAAATAGAGTGTATTTTTAGTTGTGATGTCAAAACCTGAATAATAAAGAGTAATTCTCACTGGTTCCCTCGAGGTTTTCCTTTGGGTTTTTACAACGGGATTTTACAAATAATTAATAAAATGAGGTCTGTGGTAAACATAACTTGACAATACCTTTGCTCTACGATGGAAATTCAACACAACTTTTCAAGCAGTTAACAAGAACAAACAATCTTTAAAAACAAATCCTTTTATTAAGAACTGATTTGACAACATTATTTAATTTGTTAGTCAGTTATATAATAGAGAAGGAACAGTCTTTTTTATGATTAATTAGTTTCTTATTGTAAAATACCAATCACTCAGAGAGAGTTCTCTAATCGACACAATTTAATGATCTACTAAACAATTTCATGAAAACCAAACAAACAAGAGTACAAAACAATGCTGGGAAGACGACAATCCAAGATGGTTGGGAGACGGTGAGTAATCCGGATGGTGATGGTGAGTTGGCAGCAGGAGAGGATGGCACAGGAACTGCGGGGGATCGAGCCGAAGGCAAGTGGTGATGCTTGTGGAGGTGCGAAGAGTGGATGAGGTTCCGGGGGAAGACACGGACATCCAACGCAGAACAACACAGAAGCTTAGAACAGTTACCAGACATGAAAGAACGTTCTCACAAACACAAGACGGGAGACAAGCCAATATATAGGGAGAGAGTGATGAGTAACAGCTGCTGCTGATGACAATTAACGGAGACGCCCACAAACTATACGTGCATAAAACACGGGTTTAATCTTGGACACATGAAAGGCAGGGTGTATCCTCCTGTACGCTGGAGGTAGTTTGAAGCGGACTGTCACTGGACTAAGGATCTTGGTGATAGTAAACGGGCCGAAGACAAGCTAACTGATGCTCCTATCAATTTACAAAATTTGGATATTAATTGAGATCCCGTCAGAAACCACGTCTACCGGGAGGCCATGAAGCCGAAAGACGTGATTTAGGACGGTGACCACTATCTCCTTGGCTGTCGGTAATTTGGGCAAGGGAATGAAATGTGCCACCTTCGAGAACCGGTCCACTACGGTCAAAACGACCGTCATGCCATTAGAGGACGGGAGGGCGGTAACAAAATCTAGTGCGATGTGGGACCAGGGTCTCGAAGGGACAGACAGTGGTTGGAGGAGCCCATCAGGAAATCGGTTATATGACTTACCACTGACAAAAAATGAGCAAGCCAAAACAAAATCACGGACGTCACAAGCCATACGTGGCCACCAGAATCGTTGTTTAACTAACCTATTAGTTCGACTTATCCCTGGATGACAAGCAATGTTAGAACAGTGACCCCACTGAATGACTGCGGACCTTAACTCCTCCGGCACAATTAAACGGTTCGGTGGACAACCGGACGGCGGCGTTACCCCTTCTAAGGCAGTCTTGACCTTCGACTCGACCTCCCATACGAGTGCTGAGACCACTACTTTCTCAGGTAAAATACACTCGGGAGTCACCGGGCGGGCGGAGGGATCAAAGAGATGTGAAAAAAAAAAATTGGGTTTGACATCTTTGGAACCCGGGCGGTACGATAAAGTAAAATCAAAGCGACCGAAAAAAAAGTGCCCACCGAGCCTGCCTGGAATTGAGTCTTTTGGCAGTTCTGCTGTATTCTAAATTCTTATGATCGGTCCAAACAATGGAAGTTACCCCTGAGCCTTCCAGCTAGTGACGCCACTCCTCCAAAGCTAATTTGACGGCCAACAACTCTCTGTTTCCAATGTCATAAATGCGTTCAGCAGGAGATAATCGATGGAGAGAAAAAAAAACGCGGAACGATGTACCTTATCGTCCGAGACAGCACGTTGGGACAACAATGCTCCTACCCCCACCTCTGATGCGTCAACCTCCACCATGAACTGCTGTGTGGGGTCAGGGGCCACAAGGATGGGAGCCGAAACGAAGCGGCTTTTGAGTTAGTGAACGCAGTCTCAGCTGTGTCCGACCACCTGAACGGAGTACTGGGAGAGGTCAAGGCTGTCAGAGGTGAGGCTAGTTGGCTGAAATTGCGAATAAAACGCAGATAGAAATTGGCGAACCCCAGAAACCGCTATAGGGCCTTACGGCAATCTGGAGATGGCCAATCTATCACAGCCTTAACTTTGTCAGGGTCCATACGTATTCCCTCGGACGAGACGATATACTCTAGGAAGGGAACAGACTGTACATTGCATACGCATTTCTCCGCCTTGACAAAAAGACATTCTCAAGTAACCTCTGGAGCACTCGTCTGACGTGTTGAACGTGTTCCTTGAGAGATGAAGAAAAAATCAGTATGTCATATAGGTAAACATATATAAACTAGGGATGCACCGAATCCAGGATTCGGCTGAATACTGGGCTTTTTGACGGGGTTCGGTTTCGGCCGAACCTTAGGTTTTTTTTTCCACCGAACCGAACCCTAGGCTTGCGCTACGCTGGTCGACGTCACGCAGCTGTTGATTGGGTGAAGGTGTTTATATGAGGAGGAACAAGGCCCGACAGTTCGCTCTAAACTAAATTGTTCAGGAATCTTGAGCGGCGGGGCGATTTATACCGTAGCAATACAGAGCCAGCCAGACACATCGGGTGCTGACGTGGAGATAAACGTTTTTTTTTTGGTGAGCCTTTGATTCCTCTTAGAGAGGATCCACTTCAGTGGTGGAAGACAAACCAGCAGCCATTTCCACTGCTGGCAAAAATGGCAAAAATCTTCCTCTGTGCCCAGTGAAAGACTTTTCAGTACTGATGGGGACATTCGTTCCCACACTCGCAACCAGCTGTCACCTGTTAATGCAGAGCGTCTTGGTTTTTTTTTTAAATGAAACTCATTTCATGTGAAAGATTAGAGGGTTTTACGTTAATTTAATTATTCAGGAGATGTGTGTGATCTTACGTAATATTTTTCGTAATATTTGGATAATGTTCTAATTGTAGCCTATCCTACTGTTATAAACGAAAACTAAACAGCCTACTATCCATGTTTATTGAGTTAATGTTCAATTAGATTAATTTCAGTTAAGTCGCCACACATATTCTGATTTTTAAAAAGAAAAGAAAAACACTTTTATTGAAAGGTTTTGGTTGTTTACTTGGGTAAGCATAAGCTTGGTAATTTTCAAAAAAAGTTTTTCTCACTTGTCATCCTGGCATAATGTTGCCTATTCTTTTTTCTTTTTTTACAGTTTAAATAAAATAAAATGAAAAATACATTGCAGTCGACGTTTTTTACTTCATTAGTGTGTTTTACTGTGATAATGGAATAAGGATGCGAGTAGGATTCGGTATTCGGTTTCGGATTGGGCCGAATCTTAAACAGTGGATTCGGTATTTGGCTGAACCCCAAAAATCTGGATTCGGCGCATCCCTAATATAAATTGATCTACCATATCTCTCAACACGTCATTAACGAGTGCTTTGAAAACCCCTGGCGAGTTGGAGAGCCCAAACGGCATCACCAAGTATTCAAAATGCCCTCGAGGGGTATTAAAGGCGGTTTTCCATTCATCCCCCTTCCTGATGCGGACCAAATGATAAGCATTACGCAAATACAATTTTGTGAATACGGATGCTCCCTGTTACCTCTCAAAAGCTGACACATGAGTGGTAATGGATAGGTGTTCTTTATCGTAATGTTGTTCAGCTCTCGGTAATCAAAACAAGGTCGCAGAGAACCATCCTTCTTACCCACAAAAAAGAATCCCGCCCCCGCTGGAGAAGAGGAAGGGCGGATGAACCCAGATGCTAAGGAATCAGAAATGTATTTCTCCATGGCCTCCCTCTCTGGAATAGAAAGAGAGTATAATTTGCCTTTCAGGCGGAGACTTACCTGGCACTAAATCTATGGCACAGTCGTAGGGACGATGCGGAGGAAGAGAAGCAGCACGGGACTTACTGAACACCTCCTTCAGGTCCAGATACTCTGCTGGCACGTTTGACAATACCATGTTCTCCTTCTGAAAGACAGAGACAGGGACAACAGGACAAGCAGAAACCAGACAAGACTCATGACAACATTCACTCCACAATGTGACTGAGTTGGAACCCCAATCCACACGTGGATTATGTTTCATTAACCAGGGGTGATCTAAGACAATGGGAGCTACGGGGGAATCCATGAGGAAAAAGGACATGGTTTTACAATGATTGCCAGAAGTCAACAGAGTGATGGGTTCAGTGTAGTGGGTGACGTGAGGCAGTTCCTGGCCATTGAGTGCGGTCACATGGATGGGAAGAAATACAGGCAGGACGGGAATGTTCAGGTGATGTGCAAGGAGTGAGTCGATAAAATTACCTTTGCCTCCTGAGTCCAGAAGGGCATGACAGTCGTGTGTGATTCTTCCACCGCAGTTTCACCGGAAGGAGAGTCGATGATGTTGTTGAGGACTTCCCAGCGGAGATCCCACCCGATAGTAGCCTCATGTTTACTACCGGGCTGGCTCTTTTACTGGGCAGGAATAGTTGGTATGTCCTGAGCCTCCGCAGTACAAGCATAGTCTTTGGGATCTCAGCCGCTCTCTCTCCCTCCGGGACAGCCGAGCTCTACCCACCTGCATGGGTTCGTGGTCGTCGATGGGACCGACTGCGTTCTCTCGACTCGAGTGGCCCCTTTCCGAAGAGATGGGATGGCGCAAAGGACTGGTCTGTCGACCCATACGATTAATCCGGGCATCAACTCGTAGGGCTAGGTCAATGAGATCGTTGAGTGTGGGGGGCAGCTCGAGGAGGTAGATCTCCTTTTGAACACGGTCTGCCAGGCCATGCAGGAATCGATCCCACTGCGCCGCCTCGCTCCACTGGCACGCGGCCGCCAGGGTGTGGTACTGAATGGAGTAATCCGTGACGGAGGAGATCCCTTGATGTAGGTCTGAGAGCTGGTGAGCCGCTTCTCCGAGAGGGTGTGGAACGAGGCGCAACACGGATGTTGGTTCTTCCACACCACCGTCCCCCATAGGGCGGCTTTCCGGACAGTAGAGTTAGCGTGAGCGCCACTGAAGGTGCGAGGCTGTAAGGCAAAGTGCATGGAACACTTATTTAGGAAAGTTCTGCAGAAACCTGGCTCACCGGAGTAGTTTTCTGGTGCCGGAAGTCACGGCTCTGGCCGGAAGTGATCCTGGGGGGTCTCCCGGGGGACGGGTGGCGCAAGCGGTGCGATGGGCGCAGTAGGAGAGGTGAACTGATGGATCTGCTGGGTGAGCTTGGACACCTGTGCCACCAGAGCTTGGATAGCTGCTGATCCCTGCTGTTGACGCTGTGGTGAATAAAGTCAGTTAAAGAGGTGGTGCTCGCTGCTTCCATTTTGGGTGAGAACGTTCTTTGACGACTGGGTGAAGGAGGAGCTGGAAACAAGTGCGAGTTAAACAATTTAATGAAAACCAAACAAACAAACAAGAGTACAAAACAATGCTGGGAAGACGACAATCCAAGATGGTGGGGAGACAGGCCCTGTGTGCTTTATCTCTCAGTTCATCTGATCAGGCATCTAATCTTTGGTGATCGCTCCAGACTACTCGCCAGTTCATTGATGTAGATGTTAAATAATGTTGGGCTTAAGCATTAGCCCTGTCTCACACCACGCTCTTGGGAAAGATTCCTTGTACGTTTGGTGCCAATTTTTATGTACATTGATTTGATAAGGTCATAGGTTTTACCTCCTATGCCACTTTGAATAAGTTTGTAAAATAGTCCTTGGAGCCAAATTCTCTCTCTCTCTCTTTCTCTCTCACTCATTCTAAAAGTTGTAGATCACATTCAGTAAGTCAATCTGGACACTAGTGTTTACTACAACAAACAATCTGTGTAAAGTGTAGCTTGTAATTGTCTAAATAGCGATAAAGCTGCGAAAGTTTCTTCTTCTTCTTGTGTTTATTGGCGCTTGGCAAACCATATTTTTAGGGTGCATTACTGCCACCAACTGAGCTGGAGTGTGGAACAGCAGTGAGGAAGGACTCTTACTAGCAAAATCTTTATGTAAATATAAAAGTAAAAAATAAATATATGAGTAAATTAATTCATTAATACAAAAAACCTTCATACAAATAAACAGAAACATGATTTAAAAAACAAATAATTATAACTAAATACATAGTGTCCAGATTCTGCCTGTCTGTTCTGGCGCCGATACAGGATGGCTGCCTCCGTGATGTGCTCTGCATATGTTTTTGTGTTTTTGTTTGTTTGTCCTGTCTTTAGTTATATTCCTGCCATCAGTTTCACAAGGGATGAACTGCTGAACATTCAGCAGAACGCACCACAAGATGTTTTTCCAGATTTCAATTATTCAGACGTTTTAGTGAACGTTGTTATCGGAGGAGCAGCGGCGCTGATCAAACGCTTCAGGACGCGCAGACGGGGGAAGCGAGCGGGAGCGCCCGTCAGACTCAGGAAGCGCGGATTTCGAACGCCGTTGCCTAGCATCCATCTGGCAAATCTCCGCTCTCTACCCAACAAAACGGACGAACTCCTTCTGCTTTCTCGGACAAATAAGGATTTCACACACTCTGCTGCGCTGTGTTTCACGGAAACCTGGCTGAATGACACCATACCTGACAGCGCGCTCCATCTGCCGGACTTTCAGCTGTTTAGAGCGGATCGCGACGCAGAATCAGCGGGGAAATCGCGTGGCGGCGGGACATGCTTTTACATCAATGAACGGTGGTGTACAGATGTAACTGTGTTAAAGAAGACGTGCTGCTCAAATCTCGAAACACTCTTCATTAACTGCAAGCCATTCTATTCGCCGCGGGAGTTTCACTCGTTCATTCTGGTCAGTGTTTACATTCCTCCGCAGGTGCATGTGAGCTCAGCTTTACAGGAACTCGCTGATCAGATCACAGACACAGAACAACAACACCCGGACTCTGTTTTAATAATTCTTGGGGACTTTAATAAAGCCAATCTCTCCCATGAACTGCCAAAATACAGACAGCATGTTACATGTCCCACAAGAGACAGTAATATATTGGATCACTATTACACCACAATAAAGGATGCATATCACTGTGTTCCACGAGCGGCTTTGGGACGTTCTGATCACCTTCTGGTTCATCTTATACCGTCCTACAGGCAGAAACTAAAAGCAGCTAAACCTGTATCAAGGAATGTAAGAAGATGGACTAATGAAGCAGAGCAGGATTTACAATCTTGTTTTGACCTCACTGATTGGAGTGTTTTTGAAGCTGCTGCCACCGATCTGGATGAACTCACAGAGACCGTAACATCATATATCAGTTTCTGTGAGGATATGTGTATTCCTACAAAGACTCAACTAATTTACAACAATGACAAACCGTGGTTCACTGCAAAACTCAGTCAGGCCAAAGAAGATGCTTACGTGAAGGGGGACAATGTCTTGTATAAACAGGCTAAATACACACTGGAAAAGGAGATCAAAGTGGCAAAGATGAATTATTCTGAAAAAATAAGGAATCCGTTCACTTCCAACGACTCCGCATCAGTGTGGAAAAGTCTAAAAGAGATTACCAACTACAAGACACCACTCCCCAGCACTGTGGAGAATCAACGACTAGCAGACGATCTGAACGAGTTTTACTGCAGGTTTGAAAGAACACCCATCACCTGCCCTGAATGCCTCCCCACACAACCATTCACACCATTCACAACTCCTACAACCAGCTCTGAATGCCTCTCCAAACAACCGTTCACACCACTTACAACTCCTGGAACCCGCCCTGAACACATCTCCAATCAAGCACTCTCACCATTCACACCTCCTGCATCCCCCCTCTCCCCCACACCTGCAATTCAGATCAGCTAGGATGCGGTGCGCCAGGTCTTCCGGAAGCAGAAAAGGAAAAAAGCACCAGGCCCAGATTGTGTTACACCAGCCTGTCTGAAATCCTGTGCTGACCAGCTGACCCCCATCTTCACACAGATCTTCAACAGATCACTGGAGCTGGGTGAAGTCCCTTCAATCTTCAAACGCTCCACCATCATCCCCATCCCTAAGAAACACAAAATTACAGGACTAAATTACTACAGTTCTGTGGCTCTAACGTCTGTAGTCATGAAGTCATTTGAAAAACTGGTGCTGGCCCACCTGAAGGACATCACTGGGCCCTTGCTGGATCCTCTTCAGTTTGCCTACAGAGCAAACAGGTCTGTGGATGATGCAGTAAACATTAGACTGCATTATGTTCTGCAACACCTAGACAGACCGGGGACTTATGTGAGGATCCTGTTTGTGGACTTCAGCTTGGCCTTCAACACGATCATCCCAAACCTCCTCCTGCCCAAACTAAATCAGCTCTCCGTGCCCACCTCCATCTGTCAGTTGATCAACAGCTTCCTGACATACAGGCAGCAGCTAGTGAGGCTGGGAAAATACACATCCAGCATCCGTACAATCAGCACCGGAGCTCCCCAGGGCTGTGTTCTCTCCCCACTGCTCTTCTCCCTGTACACTAATGATTGCACATCTAAGGACCCCTCTGTCAAGCTCCTGAAGTTTGCAGATGACACCACACTCATCGGCCTCATTCAGGACGGTGACGAGTCTGCTTACAGACAGGAGGTAAAAGAGCTGGCTGTCTGGTGCACTCTCAACAACCTGGAGCTTAACACGCTCAAAACAGTGGAGATGATCGTGGACTTCAGGAGAAACCCCCCTGCACTCCCCCCACTCACCATCATGAACAGCCCTGTGACTGCAGTGGAGTCATTCAGGTTCCTGGGCACCACTATCTCTCAGGACCTGAAGTGGGACATTCACATTGACTCCATTGTGAAAAAGGCCCAGCAGAGGTTGTACTTCCTTCGCCAGCTGAGGAAGTTTAACCTGCCACAGGAGCTGCTGAAACAGTTCTACTCAGCCGTCATTGAATCCATCCTCTGCACTTCAGTAACTGTCTGGTTCAGCTCAGCTTCTAAATCTGACCTCAGAAGACTACAGAGGGTAGTCCGGACTGCTGAGCGAATCATCGGTACAACCCTCCCTTCTATTCAAGAACTGTACTTATCCAGAGTGAGAAAAAGGGCTGTCAAAATCACTCTGGACCCCTCACATCCAGCACATTCCCTCTTTGAACTGTTGCCATCTGGTCAACGCTACAGAGCACTGAGCACCAGAACGACCGGACACAGAAACAGTTTCTTCCCTCAGGCAATCCATCTTATGAACAGCTTATAATAATGGCGAACACACTACACTTTATATTTATATACACACACACTTTATTTATCTAACACACATACTTAGTATACACTTAAATTTTGCACATAATATACATGTACATACATAACTGCATTTTGTAATATACCTGCCTACAATTGTCATTTGTATATTGTCATTCACTATCTACTTATTTGTATTTTTTATTCTTTAATTATGTGTTTTATGTTCTGTCGCTGTCATTCTGTTGCACTGCGGAGCTTCTGTCACGAAAACAAATTCCTCGTATGTGTAAACATACCTGGCAATAAAGCTCATTCTGATTCTGATTCTGATTCTGATAAATAACCCTCTTATTACTTAATTTTATTCTCAAACATAATCTTGTTGTTTTAATAACTTTAAAGAGGTGTGTGAACTTGCAAGCACGATGTCAGACACTGTAATATGCTCTGGTCCCCTCCCTGCTTACCGTGGTGATGAGATACATAGCAGATTGTCATCACTCAATGGCTGGATGTCTAAGTGGTGCCCACAGCATAACATAGGTTTCATAGACAATTGGACGAGCTTTTGGGGCAGACCTGACCTGTTGAAAAGAGATGGTCTTCATCCCTCCTAGGGTGGCGCCACTCTTCTCTCTAGAAATTTGGCAAATAGTCTTAGTGTTTATACTTGACTAACTGGGGCCCAGGTCAGGAAGCAGACAGACTGGCTAAACCGACCGTCTGCTAGCTTCCTCCCGTCACAGAGGTCAGTTAATTCTCAGCACATAGAGACTCTTTCAACTAGATATCACACTATAGAGACTGTGTCTGTTCCCAGAACTAGAAAATACAAAAAACGTCCAAACCAATGTTAGAGAAACAATTTAATTGAGGTTCAACAAATAAAAAACAAATGCAATATGGATAAACAAATGATAAAGATTGGCTTATTGAATATCAGATCCATTTCTACGAAAACACTTTTGTAAATAATATGATCACTGATCATAATATAGATGTGCTCTGTTTGACAGAAACCTGGCTAAAACCTGATGATTACATTATTTTAAATGAGTCCACCCCCCAAGATTACTGTTATAAACACAAGCCACGTCTAAAAGGCAAAGGTGGAGGTGTTGCTTCAATTTATAACAATGTTTTCAGGATTTCTCAGAGGGTAGGCTTCAAGTATAACTCGTTTGAAGTAATGGTGCTACATATAACATTATCCAGAGAAACCAATGTTAATGTTACCCTTGGGAGATATCATCAGGAAACATGGTGTTAGCTTTCACTGTTATGCTGATGATACCCATCTCTATATTTCTTCGCGGCCCAGTGAAACACACCAATTTGAAAAACTAATGGAATGCATAGTCTATATAAAAAATTGCATGACGAGTAATTTCTTACTTCTAAATTCAGAAAAAACAGAGGTGTTAATTATAGGACCTAAAAACTCTGCTTGTAATAACCTAGAACACTGTCTAAGACTTGATGGTTGCTCTGTCAATTCTTCGTCATTAGTTAGGAACCTAGCTGTGCTATTTGATCATAATCTTTCCGTAGAAAGCCACGTTTCTAGCATTTGTATTTTTCCATCTCAAAAATATATCTAAATTACGGCCTATGCTCTCAATGTCAAATGCAGAAATGTTAATCCATGCATTTATGACCTCAAGGTTAGATTATTGTAATGCTTTATTGGGTGGTTGTTCTGCACGCTTGGTAAACAAACTACAGCTAGTCCAAAATGCAGCAGCAAGAGTTCTTACTAGAACCAGGAAGTATGACCATATTAGCCCGGTCCTGTCCACACTGCACTGGCTCCCTATCAAACATCTTATAGATTTTAAAATATTGCTTATTACTTATAAAGTCCTGAATGGTTTAGCAACTTTTACATTATATTCCTCTACGTCCGCTACATTCTCAAAACTTAGGCAATTTGATAATAGAATATACCTAGAATATCAAAATCAACTGCGGGCGGCAGATCCTTTTCCTATTTGGCTCCTAAACTCTGGAATAACCTACCTAACATTGTTCGGGAGGCAGACACACTCTTGCAGTTTAAATCTAGATTAAAGACCCATCTCTTTAACCTGGCTTACACATAACATACTAATATGCTTTTAATATCCAAATCCGTTAAAGGATTTTTAGGCTGCATTAATTAGGTAAACCGGAACCGGAAACACTTCCCATAACACCCAATGTACATGCTACATCATTAGAAGAATGGCATCTACGCTAATATTAGTCTGTTTCTCTCTTGTTCCGAGGTCACCGTGGCCACCAGATCCAGTCTGTGTCCAGATCAGAGGGTCACTGCAGTCACCCGGATCCAGTACGTATCCAGACCAGATGGTGGATCAGCACCTAGAAAGGACCTCTACTGCCCTGAAAGACAGCGGAGACCAGGACAACTAGAGCCCAGATACAGATCCCCTGTAAAGACCTTGTCTCAGAGGAGCACCAGGACAAGACCACAGGAAACAGATGATTCTTCTGCACAATCTGACTTTGCTGCAGTCTGGAATTGAACTACTGGTTTCGTCTGGTCAGAGGAGAACTGACCCCAACTGAGCCTGGTTTCTCCCAAGGTTTTTTTCTCCATTCTGTCACCGATGGAGTTTCGGTTCCTTGCCGCTGTCGCCTCTGGCTTGCTTAGTTGGGGTCACTTCATCTACAGCGATATCGTTGACTTGATTGCAAATAAATGCACAGACACTATTTCAACTGAACAGAGATGACATCACTGAATTCAATGATGAACTGCCTTTAACTATCATTTTGCATTATTGAGACACTGTTTTCCAAATGAATGTTGTTCAGTGCTTTGACACAATGTATTTTGTTTAAAGCACTATATAAATAAAGGTGATTGATTGATTGATTGATTTTTTTCAATTTTACATTTGTAAGTTTTAAATCAACTGTTCTTTTTTATTTGTATATGCAGCAACATGTAGTCCACAACAAATTTCCTTTCAGGGCAACAAGGTATACTACTACTACATCCTAAACCGTAGCTTATACTGAAGCCTGACATGCACCTCTCCAAAAATCTATCAGCGCATCAAGTTTACACGGACTGCAAGCACTGTGATTGGTCTGCTAGAATCCTTCCCTCTTTATGTAGTTGAATTTTGTGTGTTTATGTACACTTTCATATATTGTAAAGTCAAACCTTCTATAAAATAAAACATTTCATAGTCTCCTTTCATTGTTTTATATATTGCAACACTTCTTGTTTTGTACCTTGTTTCTTTGGCAACAGATTTTTTATGATATTTAAAATGTAAATTTTATAAGCAACACTTGTCTATTTCTGTACAGTATAATAACTGTTCAATAACTGCAAAACCCAAGTCCAGTATGAGCTATTCCTGATCTTGTTATAACTGATTCTTCTTAATGTTACTGTGAATCCTCTTTCTTCACTCACATTTCCTTGAATTCTGTAAAAATGTCTTCTCTTTGTTTTTATGTCCCGCATTTGCTGCACAGATTAATGTGTGAAATTAATAACTAACACACATAGTGACCAGAGATCAGAGTTCCATATATTAATGTATTCATTTATTTATTGGAAGCTGTTGCTGACAGTCATTTGACGTGAAAAGAAAAAAAGGCCAAAAATATTCTTAATTTTGAATTGTATTTATTTGTATTTTTTGTATGGGTATATTTCTGAACTACAAACAGTGTCTTATTATTGTGGACTGTGATCTGTAATGAAATTTCCCATCAGCAGCTGAAGGATTTCTATTCCATTCATTTACTTTGACTTCATGTCACATGCTACATAAAGAACAGGACAACATCAGCTAGTGTTCTTGAATAACATCCTCACAGAAAACCAACACAGCTAACATCAGGAGCAGAACTGAGGAGCTAAGGCAAAACACAGGACTTCAACACTAGAAAAGAACTGAAACAATCAAAACCAGAGAAACTAATGAATAATTCAATCAGGAAACAGAAACACGGGGAAAACTAAACCCAAACAGAACATAACCATCATCTGAATAATGACACGATATACTCTCTTCTGAAGATCTGCTTCATATCCGACATTAGGAACAAATTAATTCATTTTCCAACACTGATGCTGTTATTTTCCTGTTTATTAATATAAAGCTGCTTTGAATTAAACTGAATTATATAAAGTTCTTTAGAAATAAAAGTGACTTGAATATTTTGTTTGAAAAACAAAGAAAAAATCAGGATTTCCAGACATTTGACCACAGTTTAAAACCTAACAATCATGACAAACTTTTAATGTTTCAATCTGAAAATGAGACTGAAATCATGAAATCACACATTGTTAGTTTATATAAGTGATTATTAATATTTGTTGTGTAACTGACTCAGATTTGTCAGAGATTTCAGTGAGTTTCATTTGATCATTTGATCTGAGAATCAGATTCATAAACAGCTGAATAAAGTATTTCTAGACCATTTACTTCAATAAATATGATATGATCATTTAATCAGGATCTGTGACACATCACTGTTTCTCATTGGTCAGATATGATTAAGATGATTTAGTCTAATCCTTTATCATCAACTACTGATCGATAAGATCCTCAGAGAAGAATAACAGCAGAAGAAAGGAAAGATTGTGTGAGTGAAGGAGGTTGTGAATGTGTGTAGATGTGTGTTAGTTACAGGATCAGAGAATGACACTGTTCCTCTGTCATAGTCCAGATTCACTCTCACACAATCAAGATTACGTTTAACACGAAAACCAGAAGCTGAAGACACTCCTAATGGATCATACCACACACACCAGACACCAGTGTAGAAGAAATCACCTCCACATCCCAGCAGTGTGTTCCTGAGTTAAAACCCTCTGAACCCAGAACACATTCATCACAGTCAAATCTCTCTGGATTATCAGGAACAGGTTGATCACCGCTGTATCTCACACTGGTCAGATCATCAGACAGAACGAGACGAGGATGAGCCGTGTTTGGATCCAGAATCACAGGAGCTGATGAGACACAATCAACAGATCATGATCAAGAGTGAACACAACACAGATGATTATGAATTATGAGACTCTCATCACTGTCAGTCATTCTGTGTCTGATTGATTCATCAAGACTGAACGTTCAGACAGAAACAGTGAGGGACACAAACTGAAAACAGATTCATTTATATTCAGTTATAGTCAGAAGATGCTTTTAATACAAAATATTACATTTGAACAGAACTTTACACATGATTTCATGTTCAAATGAGATTATAATAATACAGAAATAATGATTATATCTTTATGCTTATCCTCACTGTTTCTCTTGTTTGAATAACAAAGCTTTTACTAAATACTATCTATTATTATTTATAAACACTAGATAGTATTCCTCAATAGTGTGGTGAAATAATAATAATAATAAATGTTATAAAAAAATAACAACAAAAAGCTTGTTGGTATTAATAAAAAAACAACAAAAATAATCCAGTTTTAATTATTCAGTAATGAAAGTAATTCTTAAAATAAATTATAAATATTAGATGATAATCTAAAAAAATATTCAATTGAATGATTAGAAAATGAAATATAATTAGTAATAATTATACTTATTAAAAAGGAATCTAAATAGATTTTTACAATAATAAAAAGAACAAAAACACATACACAATTATTTATATTACAGTTTTTTTCAGTCACTAACAAGGTTTGTCCAAGCAGTTGTCACATTTTCAAAACTCTAAACACAATTAGCACAGCATCGGTCTATTGTGGCCATACCATTCACACATTTCATGTCGTTTTCACACAATATGGAGTCATTGGGTCTCATTCATGAAACACGAGCAGAACGAATTTTTGTGTAAATCGCGTGTAAAGTGGTTTTGGCGTAAATTTTCGGATTCATTAAAACGTTCGTATTTTCCAAATGTTAGTTGGTACGAAAAAAATCTACACCTGCTCCCAGCCACGCGTAAATAGTGCGTTTAACGTCTGAACGTTTTGCTCATTAATACGGCTGCATTTTAATTCATAATCGGGTACATATTTACACAGCATTTTGAAAAAAATATTATATATATTAATTACATACGTTTTTTTTTTTTTTTACTTTTATTATGAGAGCCAGTAATAGCCCTTACGGAAATTAACCATGGTTTTACTACAAATGAAACCAAAAAACCATGGTTACTATAGTTAAACCATGGTAACCACAAATTAACCATGGTTTTGCTATATTAACCATAGTTTAACCACGGTAGCTATATTTAGTAAATCCGTGGTTAGACACATGGGAGTCAATACGCCAAAAAACCATGGGTTACTACAGTTTTACTATAATAAAACCATGGTTATTTTTCGTAAGGGAGGATCTGTAATATGCTGCCAAACTTCCTTTTTTAGGACCTGATACGCCACTAGTACGCTTGAAAATAAAATGTGGCGTTTTGAATGAACTTCTGATAATAAAACTTCAATTTCTGCAGCTGAGAAATGTTTCTTTTTCAGTCGCTTTTGAGAAGACATGTTGAAATCCTTCGTTTGGTGTCATAATATGATGCTCATATATAGTTGTCAGTCGGATTTAATAGGCGGGATTTATGGTAATTGAGAGTGAGCGTGCACGCGCGTCCCATTTACGACTGATTGGAATTCATTAACACACACACACATTTCACTATCACATCTGACGTTTACGAAGTTTTTGTGAATCAGGAGAAGAGTTTTCGGGAAGTTCTCTTTACGCGCAAATCACTCAGATATTTACTCGTATATTTACGAATGTTTCATGAATGAGACCCATTGAACACATTTCCACAATGCTTACATTTTCTTAACAGACTAGCTATACCTTCCAACTAAATTATGGATTTTTGTAGTATTTACAAATGTTAACACCCATCACGCACCCTAAGGTCACAAAACGCTGGACTTTTGGTAGTTCCTAGGATAGCAAAGTCCACTAAAGGAGGTAGAGCCTTCTCACATTTGGCTCCCAAACTCTGGAATAGCCTTCCTGATAATGTTCGGGGTTCAGACACACTCTCTTTGTTTAAATCTAGATTAAAAACACATCTCTTTCGCCAAGCATTCGAATAATGTATCTTTTTAATTGTGAGTGTAGTTGCATCTGATCAAAGGTGCATTTTTATTCATTAGCTTGGGTTAAACTAATTTTACTTTGTTGGATCAGCAGCTATGCTAATGATGTCTGTATTTTGTTTCTATGTGTTCTATGTTTTGCCACGGGATTCACATCCCGTGGTAACTAGGATTTACACAAGCTCCAGTCTGGATCCAGAACACCTGAGAAGAGATGATGCTGACCATCAGAGGACCTCAGATGATGCTAACCCTGAATGAACAAACAGAACTAACAATTATTCCTAAATGTGTGACTGAATCATATAATAACTTAATAATATTGATAGTTCATCGTCTAGCTGACTACGTCTTGTATTATTATTATTTTTTAGTTTTTCTAAAATCCTGTCAAATGTGCACAAACTACTAGCTACTACTAAATATTGTAGAAACATAATTTTCTGTAAAGTTGCTTTGTAACGATTTGTTTTGTAAAAAGCGCTATACAAATAAACTTGAATTGAATTGAATTGAATTGAACACACAACATCCCACAATAGCAAAAACAATATTCCAAACCTTAGATACAGTATAAAAACCTCTGCTTCTGCAATGATATCAGTTCAAAAACAATATATCTTAGCTGATAATAAACAAACAATTGATTAATTGACACACAGCTGATTTATGGGCCAACCACAGCTGATTCCAGTCTGGCTTAGACTCAGTGGCAGGGGTTATTTTTTTCTATTATATTGACACAGTGAGAGGAGCAGGGAGAGGTGCAGGAGCAGTGAGAGGTGCAGGGAGAGGTGCAGGAGCAGTGAGAGATGCAGGGAGAGGAGCAGGAGCAGTGAGAGGTGCAGGAGCAGTGAGAGAAGCAGCAGCAGTGAGAGGAGCAGGGAGAGGTGCAGGAGCAGTGAGAGATGCAGGGAGATGCACTGCTCCTCTCACTGCTCCTGCACCTCTCCCTGCACCTCTCACTGCTCCTGCTCCTCTCACTGCTCCTGCACCTCTCACTGCTCCTCTCACTGCTGCTGCTTCTCTCACTGCTCCTGCACCTCTCACTGCTCCTCTCACTGCTCCTGCACCTCTCACTGCTCCTTTCACTGCTCCTGCTCCTCTCACTGCTTCTGCACCTCTCCCTGCACCTCTCACTGCACCTCTCACTGCTTCTGCACCTCTCCCTGCTCCTCTCCCTGCTCCTGCACCTCTCACTGCACCTCTCACTGCTCCTGTACCTCTCCCTGCATCTCTCACTGCTCCTGCACCTCTCACTGCTCCTCTCACTGCTCCTGCACCTCTCACTGCTCCTCTCACTGCTCCTGCACCTCTCACTGCTCCTGCTCCTCTCACTGCTCCTGCTCCTCTCACTGCTCCTGCACCTCTCCCTGCTTCTCTCACTATTCCTGCACCTCTCACTGCTCCTCTCACTGCTTCTGCTCCTCTTCCTGCTCCTCTCACTGCTCCTGCACCTCTCCCTGCTCCTGCAACTCTCCCTGCACCTCTCACTGCACCTCTCCCTGCACCTCTCCCTGCTCCTGCACCTCTCACTGCTCCTCTCACTGCTCCTGCACCTCTCACTGCACCTCTCACTGCACCTCTCAGTTATGGGCCAATCTGGCCAAAAGGCATCGACGTGGATGAAATGTAATTGGGAAAAGGGCCACAGTTGATGTGCCAGGACAGAGAGAGGCAAACTTTACCATGTGTGCAGCAATTGCAAATGCAGGATTACTCCTTCACAGATGTCAGGTTGGACCCTATAATACAGAGCGCCTCCTTGCCTTTCTCAATGATCTCCACCAGCGCCTGGTTCCAGAGCAGGATCAGGAGGGTGAAAACATGAGTGTAATTACACCTTTGTAATTACCTGGGACAATGTGGCTTTCCATCATTCGCAAACAATAACAACATGGTTTGAAGTCCACCCAAGACTGATATGTGTCTTCCTTCAACCCTATTCACCTTTCCTCAATTCCAGTTATGGAATTGGAGGCCAACCAGGCCCCTCATTAATTCATATACATAGATGAGGCAGGATTCAATCTCTCTCACTGCACCTCTCACTGCTCCTGCACCTCTCCCTGCTCCTCTCCCTGCTCCTGCACCTCTCCCTGCACCTATCACTGCTCCTGCTCCTCTCACTGCTCCTGCACCTCTCACTGCTCCTCTAACTGCTCCTCTCACTGCTCCTGCACCTCTCACTGCTCCTCTCACTGCTCCTGCACCTCTCACTGCTCCTCTCACTGCTCCTGCGCCTCTCCCTGCTCCTCTCCCTGCTCCTGCACCTCTTACTGCTCCTCTCACTGCTCCTGAACCTCTCACTGCTCCTCTCACTGCTCCTGCACCTCTCACTGCTCCTCTCACTGCTCCTGCACCTCTCACTGCTCCTGCTCCTCTCACTGCTCCTGCACCTCTCACTGCTCCTCTCACTGCTCCTGCACCTCTCACTGCTCCTCTCACTGCTCCTGCGCCTCTCCCTGCTCCTCTCCCTGCTCCTGCACCTCTCACTGCTCCTCTCACTGCTCCTGAACCTCTCACTGCTCCTCTCACTGCTCCTGCACCTCTCCCTGCACCTCTCACTGCTCCTGCACCTCTCACTGCTCCTGCGCCTCTCCCTGCTCCTCTCCCTGCTCCTGCACCTCTCACTGCTCCTCTCACTGCTCCTAAACCTCTCACTGCTCCTCTCACTGCTCCTGCACCTCTCCCTGCTCCTCTCACTGCTCCTGCTCCTCTCACTGCTCCTGCACCTCTCACTGCTCCTGCTCCTCTCACTGCTCCTGCACCTCTCCCTGCTCCTCTCACTGCTCCTGCTCCTCTCACTGCTCCTCTCACTGCTTCTGCACCTCTCCCTGCATCTCTCACTGCACCTCTCACTGCACCTCTCACTGCTCCTGCACCTCTCCCTGCTCCTCTCACTGCTTCTGCACCTCTCCCTGCATCTCTCACTGCTCCTCTCACTGCACCTCTCACTGCTCCTGCACCTCTCCCTGCTCCTCTCCCTGCTCCTGCACCTCTCACTGCTCCTCTCACTGCTCCTGCACCTCTCCCTGCACCTCTTACTGCTCCTGCACCTCCTCCCTGCACCTCTCACTGCTCCTCTCACTGCTCCTGCACCTCTCACTGCTCCTGCTCCTCTCACTGCTCCTGCACCTCTCACTGCTCCTCTCACTGCTCCTGCACCTCTCCCTGCTTCTCTCACTATTCCTGCACCTCTCACTGCTCCTCTCACTGCTTCTGCTCCTCTTCCTGCTCCTCTCACTGCTCCTGCACCTCTCCCTGCTCCTGCAACTCTCCCTGCACCTCTCACTGCACCTCTCACTGCTCCTCTCACTGCTCCTGCACCTCTCACTGCTCCTCTCACTGCTCCTGCACCTCTCACTGCACCTCTCACTGCACCTCTCAGTTATGGGCCAATCTGGCCAAAAGGCATCGACGTGGATGAAATGTAATTGGGAAAAGGGCCACAGTTGATGTGCCAGGACAGAGAGAGGCAAACTTTACCATGTGTGCAGCAATTGCAAATGCAGGATTACTCCTTCACAGATGTCAGGTTGGACCTTATAATACAGAGCGCCTCCTTGCCTTTCTCAATGATCTCCACCAGCGCCTGGTTCCAGAGCAGGATCAGGAGGGTGAAAACATGAGTGTAATTACACCTTTGTAATTACCTGGGACAATGTGGCTTTCCATCATTCGCAAACAATAACAACATGGTTTGAAGTCCACCCAAGACTGATATGTGTCTTCCTTCAACCCTATTCACCTTTCCTCAACCCCATAGAGGAGTTATTTTCTGCATGGAGGTGGAAGGTTTATGACCATCAGCCACATGACCAGATGTCCCTCCTTGAAGCCATGGATGCTGGCTGCAGGGACATCACCATTCATGATTGCCAAGGGTGGATCCGATATACCAAGCGGTTTTATCCCAGGTGCATCGCCTTGGATAATATCAGATGTGATGTTGACGAAAACATGTGACCTAACCCTGAAGATCGCAGAGATTAGATACAGTAATTTTGTGTCTGGGTTTTTTTTTAGTTCCCCCCCTTTTTATCTGGGCTTTTTGCTGTTGTTTTTTTGTTCAGAATGCTCTTATGTGTTTCATGGATATTTTGTTCACTGTAAGCAATACTGTAAAACCTTTCTGTTCTATCATACCATTGTTTTTACTGTACCTCCTGCAGTAAACAGTAAAGGAAAAAAAATGCTTTTTACTGGTTTAATAAACTTACAAATTCACATAATAAAATTTATTATTCAAGTAATAAAAAAACAGGAGATGAACTTGTCACCTGAAGTAGTGGTACAACAATATATAATTTTAGAGCATGTGGGTGTGGATGGAAATTAGGGCTGATCATCTTTTCTGAATCAAAAATACTTCCAAATTATGGAAAATGATTTATGTTTTGGCACCAGATTCTGCACTGCCACTGGCCGCATTATCTCCCGCACTCAGTTCTTTCTTTCTAATTTATCCACTGTCTCTGTACAGTGTGCATAGATGTTGGAACAGGGGCTGGGGGGGTGGCCAGAGACAGGCGCGCTCAGAGTTAGTGCTGTCACTTTTGTAAAAAAATCATTTTCGATTTTTAAGACATACGTGTTCATTGAATCGATTGTAAAATCGATTTTCCATGTCTAAAAAAAATAAATAATAAGGTTTCCTTTTTCAATGTCAAATAACGGACGAACGTAAAGAGAGCACTGGAAATGCACAAGTCAGCAATATTTCTTATTTATTGGCATGCAGTTTCGTGAAGAATAACAAACGGCAACAGGAGTGCAACATTCTCGAAAAAATATATATGCACGGCTGCCATAACAAAAGAAAAACATCACTGCAGGCTTCAACCCAGCTGCATTTATGTTTTAGGCAATTCAAAAATCTCCAAGATTATTTTTAATAATGATTCAATCCATTTAAAAAACTGTTCAAAAATGAAACTTTAAATGGACTTGAGAACAGGCCATGTGTGTGTTTTTTTTTTTAACGTAACCGACACTAGGCAGGCATATTGTAATGCGCAAAAAGGCGCAAAATAAGGCCATTACAAATTTATTGGACAGGAAAACAAGTCGATCAACATTTTCGGGGTCCAGAGCAGTGCGTTTTTTACTCACTATATGTCCAGCTGTTGAGAAGACACGCTCCGACCGCACTGATGTCCCAGGGACACTCAGGTACAGCTGCGCAAGGTGGGGGTATTACTGCCAATTTCCACCACAATAGCCGGTCGCTCTCATCTTGCAACGGTCCTTTTCATAACTCATAACTCGTCTACTGCGCCGCGAGACCTCCATTTACATTGACTAACACTGAAATCATTCGCGCCAGACGAAGAGGTTGCTTTCGACGTCACTGGGTATTACAGGAGCTTAAAATTGCTGGTATTTTCAGTCTTGCTCTCGGAAGGCATTCTGCACTTTCGGATATCTTTTTCTTTTTCTGCTTGTTTGTGAGTTTTGTTACATCTATTTTTTTTAATTGTTTAATTATTTAAAAATTAATAGTGTGCATATTTGGTTAAAATCGATTCCCTATTTTCATTTTCGAAAACTTTTTTGGTTGGTCCGATTGATTGTGCAATCGATTTTCGAACTAAAAGTGACAGCCCTACTCAGAGCTGTCATATATCACAACTTTTCAGTTTTCAACCACATACGGTTTATTTTAGCTTTCAAACAAATAAATTCACATAAGTACTAAAAAACAATACATTTAGAGTTTGTAAAATACACACTGATGTCTATGGAAGAGGTAATAATAATCCTTTCCATTATAATTCGACACGTTTTATTCATATCAGATACACATTGTGTAAGTAACTTCAATGTTTACATATTCTATTCCCGGTTCACCAGCCACTTACTTTTGAGTATTTCGGGAGAAGTGGATGAATTCACGTGTTGTAAACATAGAGGTTGTAAATCCAACAGATCCGATTCTCTGAACTGTGTCTGCGGCACAAACTAATACGGCGGCGCCCATCACGCATACAGCTCAACTAACGCGATCGTTATAAAGTTGTTTAAACAACAATACACTTCCACTTGCATGTATTTGACCATCTGAATATCAGATATTTCATGCCATAACTAACACATTTGTGAATATTCTGAATAAAAAAGGAAAAACGATATAAAAGCAGATCATCATTCATTCAGCGCTGTTGCTGTTGCGGTGTGTCACGTGACAAGCAATGACGCGTCACCATGGAAACGCCGCGCACCCTCTCACAATATAGTTCCCACGTCCCTGGTAGTGTGCGCGCGCTAGCTTTAGCGGTGCAGTCAAGGGCACTCGTAAAACTGATGTTTGTTGTGACTGCCAGAGTTGTATGCAGGGCGAGTGCGGAGAGGGGAAATCTATATTGTCTATATCGTTGCTTTTTTCGATATTAATATCTTGAAAGTTCATATCTAGATATAGATACGATAACGGCACAAGATAAGATAAGATAGGAAACGGTTCGAGGCAATCAGCAGTGCATGAAATTGTGTTAAAATACCTTAAAAACACAGGAACACTATGTAGAATTTAGGCATTTCTTTATTTTTTATTGAATTTATTTTATTTTATTTATTTTTTTGGGGGGGGGGGTTGTGTCTGTCTTCCAGATCAGCAGGTGGCGGTAATGCACCTTAAGAAGAAGAAGTATTCCAAAGAATGGAGTAATATGTCAAAAATTGCAATTTTGTTGGCCTTGGAACGGGTAGAGGGAAATGAGTTAAATAACTCAGTGATTATATCTGATAGTTATTCAGCTTTAGAAAGCATGAAAACTGGGAAATATACAATCAATTATATAATTCATAAAATGTGTATGGTTTTGCATAAGTTAAATGCAAAGGATTTAAAAATCAGGTTTCTCTGGGTACTTGCACATGTTGGAGTGAAAGGGAATGAGGAGGTTGATAAACTTGCAAAACAAACACTGAAACACAATAGAATATTGCAAGTTCCATATAGTAAATCTGAAGCTAAAACATTCATTAAAGCATATGCAAGATCAAAATGGCAGGAGTATTGGGTGGATCAAGATAAAGGGAGGCATTTATATAATATACAACTAGAAGTGGATATAGGAAGGACAGAGTGTAGGAGTAGAAGAAAAGAAAGTATAATTACACGGTTAAGAATAGGACACACTGGGCTCAATTCTTCATTGAAGATAATAGGGAAACATCCAACAGGGAAATGCCAATATTGTAGTCATTTAGAAACTGTAGAGCATAATTTTATTTCAGAGCACAAAGTACTGTACTGTAAATTTGTTATTAGGTTTCTTAGAGACAAAGAGTTAGCCAAGTAGGATTTATTTTTTTATTTATTTATTTTTTAAGATCCAATATCTCCTGATTCACACTCCAGCCCAGTCGGTGGCGGTAATGCACCGTTAAGTTGGTTTGCCAACCGCCATAAAAAAAATAAAAAAAAGAAGAAGAAGAAGTATTTTGAACCATTTGACTTGCCGTACATCCTCTTGTGCACGCTATTTCTGATTCGCAATAGTTGTAGTATGTTTGCGTAAAGGGAAACGGACATTCCGAGGGCAACGGAATCGACTGCTACAGCGGACTATCGGTGCTAAACTCAATGGATACCGGCAACTGTTTGGTGGATTCCGGCGACAAGTCGGTAGTCTTGTTTTTGGACGGGGTAGCACTCCATGACAAAGTGCCCCACAAAAGAAAATCCTATTCTGCAGAATACAAACTGCAGGCAGTAAAATATGCAGCCGAAAACGGTAATCGAGCGGCAGGAAGAAAGTTTGGAGTGAGTGAGAAACTTGTGAGGGACTGGCGTAAAATGGAGGTTACTCTAACTCTAATGAAGAAAACAAAGAAAGCTAATCGCGGGCTGAAAGCAAGATGGCCAGAGCTGGAGAAACGAGTGTACAGATGGGTTCTGGAGCAGCGCGCTGCCGGGAGACGCTTGTCAGCAGTGCAGTTACGTCTCCACGCTCTGATAGTGGCCAAGGAGATGAACATACAGGATTTTGCTGGAGGACCTTCGTGGTGTTCCCGCTTCATGCAACGCAACCGTCTCTCTATGGGAACACAAACAAAGTGGTGTCAGAAACGCCCTCTCGCGGCTGTAGACGGTAATGTCTTCTCTTGGTTCTAAATAAATGCGACTTGTTTATGTTTTTTCCTCGTCATGACGTGTTTTTGTACTGACGCGACTTATACTTCGTCCGAAAAATACGATTAGTCAATAACTTGTCGTATGTTCGTGAGCGTCTATTAAATCTTGACAGTCTCATGATATTCACGAGTTGACTTTTTTGTCTGCCTAAGCATGGCAAAACCTTTAACATTTAGTGGTCAATTGATGGATCATTCATACATACGTAGGCTACTTAATGATTTTTTTTGTGAAGTACTGAAACACTGAACAGTTGGACATGTGCATTCAGAAGTTTAGAGACGGTCAAATTAAATAATTAATTTCTGAACACCACTGATATGTGTTTTATTATTCGTGTGTGTATTTGATTTGAGCGCGTGAAGTGGACTTTTATTTGGGAATGTCTGTGTGACGTCATAAGGCTGCGGCGTTTGTTTTTTTTTCTTAACATTTTGTCAAAATACAATTTTAAGACGTAAACCAAGTTGAATCAATACACAGCTTCATAAATCTGATCTTAACAAAAACAAAACAAGAGACATGAAAAGATCTGAAATAAAATAGAAAAAATAAATAAATAATAAATAAAAACACATAGATACATAATTGAAAAACACTTAGGGGTCTGCATTAAAGTTAAAATAATGAAATAATTTGATTGTTTTAATTTGTTCTTTTTTTTTTGAATTTTCAATGCTGTTCCAATATTTTTTAAGGTCTAGGGCGAGAAGTTTCACACTCACAACACTTCCGGCTTCTGAACTGGTTGCAGTTCCACTCTGATTCCATATGAGGGCGCTCACAGGACGAGTGCAGAATGAATGGAGGTCAATGGCGGTATACCCCTCAAAATCTTTTTTTTGTCTAGTAATTTGAATGTTGTAGTCGAAAGGAGATGCAAATAAATTGCACATTGCTGGGTGTTAGATTTTTTAGAGTCACTTATTGACTTTAAAAAGTATTTTAAAATGTCAATGACGTCATACACATCGTAGGACCAGAGATATGCTTTACGGCAATCCTTCAGTCACTTTGGTGTTTCCAGAGAATGTCTATGGTGCTTTCCAGAGCCTGTGAAAAATTAATTATACATACAATTTGTATGTCGCAATCGAGTATCGTTACAATCTGTTTTAGCCCGCGCAACCTGGCCGAGTTTGGACATTAGCCAGCTTGGCATTTGGCCAACTTTCCCTCCCACGTGAACCACTGTAGATTCAGGTAGGCTTTGACAATTAACACAGTCCACATGGGTTACTTTTTTTCGTCCTTGGGAAATGACAATAGGACAACCCTTGCCCACTATCAGAACAATTTATCATTGCACACCTGCGAGGCATTTTTTTTTTCCTTTTTCAATTGTTATTGATTTTTAGCACTATTGAGCGTGACGTTTTTCTTTGTGTTTGTTTTAAGATGGCAATACTATACCATATGTATCCGGTATTTCTTAACACAAGAATAACACAACAAGTACTCAAATTAAATTTTATTATCCGTGTAAATTTCACAGTACATGCATAACAATAGGCAGATAAAAGTGGCAGCAACCAAACAAAAAGTTGCTGCGTCGAAAAGAAAAACTTGGGCGAAAAAGTCGGCCTTAACCTTCTGATCCCGCTGATTCTGATTCGGATGCCATCAAGTGGTATCTCTGGTCGTAGTCAGTCCTTCACTGACCAATCAGCGTTCATTAGCAGAATGCTAGTGTGTTATGGGCAACAACAACTCAACCTGTAAGAAATCGAAAAGACATAAGTACTCGTTCATTCAACTTTCGACCTATAACCCATGTTGAACTTGCAAAACCTACAATCACCTAAACAGCAGTCGAGTGAAAGGACAAATTTAGCCGTCTAGCCCCATAGACTCCCATTCATTTTGCACCTATGGCGATCGCCCCCAGTGGAGCTCTGGTGGTACTGCAATGGTACGGTACAATAGGATTAATAGCGAGTGGGAAGCTGTTTTCCACAATCCAACAATCAGTTCCGTTTTCTCCTCTCTTTAGATACACGTGAGATGCAGATGTCGTTTATTAAAGAGGAGAGTGAAGACATCAGGATTGCAGATGTGTTCAACAACAAACATGAAGATACCGAGGAACAAACAGGTTTGTGTCTGAAGAATGTCCTCCATTAAAGCCAGTAGGAC
The DNA here is from genome assembly GCF_003368295.1 of Carassius auratus. Classification (NCBI taxonomy): domain Eukaryota; kingdom Metazoa; phylum Chordata; class Actinopteri; order Cypriniformes; family Cyprinidae; genus Carassius; species Carassius auratus. Next base: position 7,247,441 of record NC_039293.1, on the reverse strand, counting down.
ACATATACTGTTACCGGGTGATTCTCCAACTAGGGTACTTTTCTGTCCTTGACAGATATAAAAAAACAAAAAAAAATCCACTTTTTTCACACTTAATACATGTGTAAGGGAACCTATATATATATAAAAAAAATAATAAATTCTGTCTTTTTATATAAAATATGAGGTATTTTATATGTGTTTTTTACTATTTTGCCTCTGTCCCTAGGCCAGACTTTGGGTCTTCAACCTTATCTCACTTAATCTAATACTGGTATAATTTTAAATTAAAAAAGTATGCATAATAACCCAATTCATTCAAATCTAACAAATTAAAAGCAAGAATGGTCCCAGCAGAGGTTAATACATTGGAGATATATCAAGGTCAATTTGAGAAATACTGCCAATATGTTGATTGTATGTCATTTCTGAACCGCTCATAATTAATTCCCACGGAAACATTTCTGGATTTTTACAATGTCATCAGGTGATATTTGAGATTATTTAATGCTAACTCTTAAAGGGGTCATGACATGGGTTTTTTTTATTTTATTACTATGGTCCCCTAGGTGCAATTATAGTATTACTATAGTTAAAAAAAAAAAAAAACTTTTAAAATGTAGTGAATTATGACATTTTCCCACCCTGTTTCTCATCCTTTGATTCAAACAGTCTGTTTTGGGTTGTTTCCCCTTTAAGAGTTCAGTGTTAACGCCCACTGTTATGATTGGCTAACGACATTTGACGGAACATTTGCGGATTGAGCGTAACTGTTTAGTAGCGAGTGATGCATTCGAAGCGATGGCTCTTGCAATGATAAAACCTTATATGTTTGAGCCGGAATCAGATGAGGAATCAGAGGAAAATGAACCATCACCACAACAACGAAGACTGGATCAGCCCGTGTCCACATGGAAAGTGAAACTATTTTGAATTAATAAAAAAATTGTAACCCGAGACACTTGAAAACGGTTTATTGTTGCATAATTATTCTATAGTTTAATATGCTAACAGTTCAACATTATTTACCTAATTTCAATGAAATGATAGGGTGTACTGCGGACAAAAATGCATGCACAGGCCATATTTGAAGATGCAGCATTGATAAGGCAACATTTTTAATCTTCTATTACATGTAGGCCTACTAGAAAGGCGACATATTTTCAAGATTCTCTTATACAAATAAACTGCATCCATTTTTCCCTGACGTCAGGATCTTTCGGCAGCGTATTCAAAGATGTTGTTTGTCCACAGCCAGGAACAGCACATCTGCGTGGCATTGTAATTTTCCTGTACACAGACCCACTCGCTGTCCGTCGACTGAACACTTGTGAGGCGCGCAGCGCGACAACGATCCGAAATGAGCGTAGTTGTCTTGTGCTGGAGGCGGTCATATGCAAATGGTTGGAACGTCACTTCGCACCGTGACGTCACTTCTTACCATGGATCCAGAACGAGCTGTATTTAGAGCTTGATTAAATAAATGGCTCGTTTATAATGGGGAGGACGTCTTAAGCTATGAAACTTGCAGGACGTTTTAATGCTACAAAGACCTCTTATATTCCAAAAGATCAAGGCAAATTTGGTTTCTCATTTCATGACCCCTTTAAGCTAACACTAACAGGCTAGTCAAACATGAGATATTAGAGGGAAATCTCCATGTAAGTGATAGAGACAGGTCGGCTTGGCAAGGACATTGTCTGTGCTTAAAAGTAAAGTAGTTTGCCTATAGTACTAAAAATATAGTGTAGACACACAAACTTTACATATAATGTCATAAAGAATGTTTTAAATTGAGATATTTTATTGTTTACAACTAAATCTGACATAGTTGTTCATTAAGATGGCACCCAAAACCTCAGCAGAGAAGTCCAGACTATTCAGGGAGAGACTAAAATCTGATCCAATTAAATATGCTGAGTTCCTAAGGAAAGACAGACAAAAGATATGAAAAGAAAAAACAGCAAGGACTTGAGTCTGTCAAAGAAATGTCAGTAAGCGACCAAAAAACACAAAACAAAACGCAGACGTAATTATGGTATAAAATGGTCCTCATTTTTAGATTAGATTCAACTTTATTGTCACTGCACCTGTAAGGTACAAGGAACGAAATGCATCTAACCAGAAGTGCAATAAGCAGTAAGTACAGAATATACAAGGTCTACAATATGATAACTATACAGATAAGTATTATGGACATAATTTACAGATTTTAAATACTATCAGCATGATATACAGATAGGTGAACTATGAACATATTATAAAGATGGATTATGTAAAAGTGTATGTACACTATAGGAAGAAACTATAAACATATGAACATCATTTACACTAGTGTAATGGACAGTAAAGTGCATACCTCTTCCCTGTAGGCAGTCTCATCATTGTCACTGATGAGGCCAATCACCGTGGTGTCATACACAATGAGGTCATGACTCATTTTTGCATTTCCATAATTTATAATTCTACTACAGGTTTTATATCTGAAATGTTATTTTCACCAGAACCCGCCTTTACCAGGTCATTTCCACAACCACAAATACTTTTTGGTAAAATATTAAAACATAAAAATAAAGTTAAGGTAATGATGGTGGTAGTGTTGATTATTTAGCAGTTGAGGGTGAAGTATATGTATATACGTTGAAAAATATCAGATTTGGGCTTACATGGGAAAATTGGATCTCATTCGACTCGACATTACCGACTGAATCTAAAGAGTTTTGTGATTTATGGCCAAACCATTCAGAATATAATTATAAGCAGAAATATGCATTTTTCATATCTCCTGACCACTAGGTGGCGCTGTGTCGAAACACTGCAGGTAGTCTCAGGTCATTCTCAGGTTATGCTCAGGTCATGCCACAATGCTTCAGTGACAGGACTGTGAAATAGCTAACAGGGGAAAAAGGCATGACTTAATTCTCATCCAGCTAGCCAATTCTGACGAAGCTACTGTCATAGCCTAGGCTTTTATTAGAACAGAAAACAGCTGTTGTAGTTTTTTTTTTTTTAGCAAGGCAGCTCAAGAACGCTGGACACACAGGTACTCTGGCTCTTTTTGCCAAGCCAACGTCAAAGTTTGAAAGTCGAACTTTACCTTCTAGTTATTATTATTCTTTTTCTGAGACTAAAACTGAGACTAAAAACTCCTCCTAGAGCTTTAACTCTACAAACTTCAAACTCAGCCCAGCTCTTCAGACTAAACCCAAAAAATCCCACAGACTTTCATTGACAGGATGCTATGCTAAGCTTCAAATCCCATTAAACTCAATCAAGCTTCGCTTCTATGAATTATTTCTAGTCAATTTTAACTCATTCAAACTCATCTAATCTATTTGTCTGTTTGTCAAGATTAGATTAGATATAATTGTAATATAGTGAAGTAAATGTAGGTGTCCCGTATATGACAGTTAAAGGGTTAAGCACTGTGCTGATCTGCTGAATTAAAAATCAGAGAAAAGTACAGAAATAAAAAGCAAAGCACAGAGAACATTTTAATCTGATGTGCCTTACACTCGTACTTTTGTCTCAACACTTTTTTAATATAGTGATATAATGATTCACAAAGAGACAACACTTGATTTCTTCTTGATTTCTTCTTGATTATGGTAAATCTGCCTCTTCCACACAGAAATTCAGCTGGAATATTCCCATCCGTTTACAAGTGAAGACGAGCACCAAAGCTTCATTGATATATGTGTAGAGGAGATGGGAGATCCAGAACCCTGCAGAATCAAACACACTGAACACACTGAAGAACTAACAGGTTGGTGTTTATTCTTTATGATATTTTATTAACAAGGTTTGGGAGGAGCGCGTCAGATACTTAGCCTAATTAGCACAGGTGGAGCACACTAGGGTATAAACACAGCTGACTTACCTCTATCCATTAAAGCTTTATCAGCATCCACCCCATCTCCTCCACTTAGAGTTCATATTACACAGTATTTTGTTTGGAAATTTTTTTGATTCTCACCGCTATTTTGATTGGAAAAAAAGGCACTGCAATAAATGTAACTAAATCAAATAATTAGGGAAACTTCCTGTGAATTGAGATATTTTTTTAATTTTTTTTTTTTTTTTTTTTTTAAATCGTTAGACAATTGTTGTTGAACAAACACATTTTAACTTTCTTCCTACACAAACATGGAATTTGTGCCTATGATATTTATAAAATCATAATTTGAAGATCAATATACCTCATTCATGGAAAGTTTCAGGGACGTACTGTATAAAGAAATAAAGAAACAATCAAATTAAAATAAGTCTAGCTCTCTCTGTTCTGAAAAAAAATACTACCCTCTATCACTTTTACTCTGTTCATTTTCTTACTGCTTGTATTTAAAAAACGAAAAGAAAAACCCTCTACAAAACACTAGCTTTCTATGGTCTTTTTACTATTCTGTCTACTTGTTTTCTGTGTATGTGTGTTTAAATATATATATATATATATATATATATATATATATATATACATACAGTTCAGACCAAAGGTTTGGAAACATTACTATTTTTAATGTTTTTGAAAGAAGTTTCTTCTGCTCATCAAGCCTGCATTTATTTGATCAAAAATACAGAAAAAAATGTAATATTGTGATATATTATTACAATTTAAAATAATTGTTTTTAAATGTATTATACTTTAAATGATCATTTATTTCTGTGATGCAAAGCTGAATTTTTAGGATCATTATCACATGATCCTTTAGAAATCATTCTAATATGATTTTTTTTCTTTCTTTTTTTAATAAAATCAATACTTTTATTCAGCAAGCATGTGTTAAATTGATAAAGTGATAGTAAAGAAAATATCATTTGGGGAAGTTGTGGCCTAATGGTTAGAGGGTTGGACTCCCAATCGAAGGGTTGTGGGTTCTAGTCCCGGGCCGGACGGAATTGTGGGTGGGGGGAGTGCATGAACAGCTCTCTCTCCACCTTCAATACCACGACTGAGGAGCCCTTGAGCAAGGCATCGAACCCCCAACTGCTCCCCGGGCGCCGCAGCATAAATGATGAACACTGCTCCGGGTGTGTGTGTGTGTGTGTGTGTGTGTGTGTGTGTGTGTTCACTGCTCTGTGTGTGTGCACTTTGGATGGGTTAAATGCAGAGCACAAATTCTGAGTATGGGTCACCATACTTGGCTGAATGTCACGTCACTTTCACTTTCATGTATTAGAATTTTTATTTTGAATAAATGCAGTTCTTTTTAACCTTTTATTTCTATTATTAGAGGTGGGCATAGATTAATTTTTTTAATCTAGATTAATCTCACTGTGATCTTGAAATTAATCTAGATTAATCTCCCGAATTCTCCCGACGGCATTCAGAATATGTGTTACCCAAATAAAATTGATGGAGACGGAGTATGTGTGAAACAGGCGTGAGCAGGACCATAGCTGGGGTCAGCAGGGACACGGTGAAGCTTGTACCAGTGCGCCCTGTTTGAAATTGTCTAATTTGTATGTTCGTTTATTTTTGTAGGTGTCAAGATACACAAAAACAATAATTAAATGTAAAATAGCACTGGATAGTCTTCAATGTAAAAATTAAATATACAATGAAACCTACATTTATTCAGACACCTTCAACATTTCTCATATTATTACAGTTTTGCTATATATATCAAAAATTATATCTGGTGTCTGAATAATTTTTGGTTTGACTGTTAAAACTACGGAGTAATTCAGTCAAGAGCAGTGAGTGATTTTCATTTTCATTTTCTTGGATTAACATTACAGCAGCCATTAGCTAAATTAGGCGCGGTCACTTTAAGAGACGATGAACGCATCCAATATAATACACATCACATTTTTCCTCAACTGTTTACTTTCACTTAAGAAATGACTGAGTTTTTTCGAGCATAATTTCCAAGCTGGATATTTTGACATATTTCGTATGTATTTGTCGGCACAAGAGCAAAAATATGAAATTCGATGTTCAAGTGTTTTGATCAAAAAAACTTGAAAACGCTTATTTTTAGCTTCTCGAGACGCCTTTCTCTGCGTGAGCCCTGAACACCAGAACTGAATTGGGCTCTTTCTCTTTTTGTTTGTTCAAACTGTGATTTGTATTTGTTCGTTCAGGTGCAGGAGGGACTTCGAGGTGAACTTCGCAGAAGAGAGCTCGGTTCAGTCTCGCTGTCCGTGATACGCGGCTCTCTCTCTCTCTCTGTCTCTCTCTCTCTCTCTCTCTCTCTCTGTCTCTCTCTCTCTCTCTCTCTCTCTCTCTCTCTCTCTCTCTCTCTCTCTCTCTCTCTCTCTCTCTCCGCACCTAACGGCACGTGCTACTCTGTTCAGCTTCTCCGCGTCTTGTGTTTGGATGCTTTAATGTTTAAATCGAGAAGCGGCACAGCTTAACAACACGAGAAAGATAAGCTTTCGTGAAGATGCGCAGCAGTGGCCCGTCAACTGTCCTGAGCATCTTTTTAGGCTGTCCTCAGCGAGTCAGTTATATAAAATATCACGGTGAAAGTCATCATAGCTCGCTTAGTATAGACCCAGCTCCCAACACAACTTTGAGAATAGATTAACAGAGATATTTTTTTTTATCGCCCGATAAGAGTCAGTAAGAGAGTAAGAGAGATAACGGCCCACCACTACATACATACATACATACATTAGTGCTGTGTATTGCCAAGAATCTGGTTTGTGTTCAACATTAAGTGTTTCAGTGAAAGCAAACGGTTTTCCACAATCCAACAATCAGTTCTGTTTTCTCCTCTCTTTAGATACACGTGACATGTCGTTTATTAAAGAGGAGAGTGAAGACATCAGGATTGCAGAAGCGTTCAACATCAAACATGAAGATACTGAGGAACATGAAGATACTGAGGAACAAACAGGTTTGTGTATTTTGATATTTCTGAAGAATGTCCATTAAAGCCAATAAGACACGTATACTGTTACTACCAAGCTGGGATTTCAACGTTGAAACAACTTCAGGTACCATTAGTGTTGGGTATCGATCGGGTTTTATGCGATACCGGTGCCATTTCGATACTTTTAAAACCACAAAAAAGGGGTTTGAGCCAGTTATTTATATCTTTTGCTTTAGTATGTCAGAAGGAAATATTCGTTTACATTTCCAAACATTCATCAAAACCTATCACAAAAGGTCAAAGCATCTCTAGCAGAAGTGACAGTGCAATGTAGCAGAAGAACAATTTCTTACCAATGTTTCAAGAACAAGCTGGATCCTCGATGACTCTACAAGGGGAAAGAAGAAAGAGTTTACTGAAAGGTTCTTCACTTTTATACCATTTCTTTAAACCAGTGGTTGTGAAACCTTTTACCACTTCAGAAATTTGTTATTAAATATTAAGTTCCACCATAATGACCAACATTACATTTCAGCAGCGTAGTAGCCAAACTATTCAGCTACAGCTCTACAGGTAAAAAATGAGGAAGTTTTGAGCCTGACACCTTGAGAACCACCGCTTTAAACAAGCGTAATTTATTTTTTAATTCATTTTCATTTATTCATCTGTTCATCTGTGATAAAGCAATGCAAAATTGACACATGGGTATTTATTTATCTTCTGCAGGTTACATGTCCTTTATGCTACCCATTTGTAAACTCTGGTTATACTTTACTATTTTCAAAAGATAATAAAGATAGCGATTTTCTTACCTTATTTTGCCAGTGTTTGCAGGACCTCGCAGAACACCTGACCCTTCTTGTGTTCACAGTTTTTGTTCTCCTTTGACATGTCACGACTCAGATTCGCTCAAAATAAAAACAATTAACAGGCAAATATGAAATAATTCGGGACCGACCGAGCAGTCAGTTATAACGAGCAGCAGCTCACAGTAAGCCGCCTCACTCACAGAAAGACGACAATAAACGGTCATATTTTAGAAAGGCGCGAACCGATTCATTGTCCAGTTTCCTGAATGACAGCCAGATTAACCAATTATGATCGAAGTAACAAAACAAAACAAAACTACAAATGGGAATCGTTTCAGTGTGATAAAGCAGCGAAATGTGTTTAGTTTTATTGTTAATGATGATAATATTTAACATATACCTTTAGATTTTATAATAGGTGTTATGATTCAAATATTGTAAAATGCTATTAAAATAATAATATTTCAGTATTAATCGAGTCGATTAATGCGTATACGCGTTATGAGTAATTTTCTCCTGATAACCCCTAATAGAACTTAAGTTACACTTTCAGTTTTAATCATACAGATAAGAGCAATACATCAACTGAATCTTTTTTTGGATACAGACATAATAACAATAAAACTTTGTGCACTTATAAAATAGAGATAACACACAAGGTGTGCTGTCTGCTCTGATCTTGATTTACAAACACGTCATTAAAATGAAGTGTAACTCCATGAATACTCAACGAAGAGACATGAGAGAGATATCTATAGAAAGCTTGACATATCTGACATGAAAGCTTTTAAACTAAATATGTGCCGCCGAAAACAAATATTCTGTGATAAAGTAATCCATATGAAAACAATGCGATGTCCGTTTTTAACGTCTCCCTTCATTATCTTCTAATGTGACCACGCCCCCGCACTTTATTTATTTATATGTTCTAGTTTTCACATAACGTGTAAACATTTTACTAGTTAGACTTTTTCCAAACTATACTTCCTGACTAAATGTATAATCAAGTGAAATATTATGAAGTTTCAATAACAATATACAATACTATACCATTCAAAAGCTAGATGTAAATAATATAAATGTAACAAATAGATAACTGTAACAAATGTAAAAACAATGCTTTTCTTTCAATTTATCCACCCTAAAAAACCTCTTTTCTCTTTCAACATTAATAATGATAATAATAATAATAATAATAACAACAATAAATGTTTTTGTAGAAAATCAGAATATTAAAATGATTTCTGAAGGATTGTGTGAGTGGAGTAATGATGCAAAGAATTAAGTTTGAAAGTCAGCTTTGATTGTTCCTAATAAACTGTTTAACTGCTCCACCAAGTGGATATTAAATTATGTTGTGGGATAATTAAATATATTCTAAATAAACTGCAAACATAAAATTATATAGATTTATTTTGTTCTCACATTCTTTCTTGTAACTCCTCACTCACAGTGACACAGCTGAATGAGAGGCTCATTATGCAGCTCATTATGCAGCTCATTATGCAGCTCATTATGAAGCTCATTATGCAGGCCTTTGTCTTCTCAGGTGTAAATCACAATGATATTCATGATAGCTGACGCCTACTCACATATGACTTTTACCAACAAAAATTGTCTTAGAAAATTTTAATCAATATATTGTTTTCTGTGAGTGAGTAAACAAGATGAATTTCAAATTTTTTCCCAGAAATACAATCATGTACATGCATGCATTTCACATATGATTATAGCCCAGTTTGTGCTGATTACAGTGATATTAGACTTTACCCATTTAGATATTTATAAGAAACTGAAAAAAGCACAAATATCAGGGCATGACAAAACTTCTCCAGGCCCCAAAAATACCCTTAGACTCCAGAGGGTTAATAATATTTTCAACGTTGAAACCACATCTGACTTTACTTCAACTGTATTTCAACGTTGAAGGTCGGTCATGTTCTGGTTGGGTATAAGATTATTATAGGGTAAAATGTCCTTTCTAATGATGTACAGTCAACCGTTCCTTAACCCCTTCAGCTCTTAGCGTATAAAAGTGACATTATAGCTAAGGCCGGTGACACACTGGATGCGTGGCGTAAGCGTCTCTGCTGTGGTGTAAGCGTCTGTTTTTAATTCGGCTCCCAATGAGACGCAGGAAACGCATGCATGCTAGAAATAGAACCGACGCCTATTTCTCACGCGACACACAGGAGTGTTGGAAAGTGTTTCCAGGCAAAATAGCATAGGAAAATGTTTATAAGTCATTTTGTACATAAATACATATTAATGACATTTTGATGTTTGAAAGTCTATAGGTTGACATAAATTCAGATATAAATGTAATTTAATAAATAATTACCTATTTTCAAAAATTGGACCTGTCAAACATAATCTATTTTGCCGTCAATACTGTTGACGGTGTCTTTTTATCTACAGCCTTCCACAACTCTCTCCCCATATGTGAACAAGGGTGATCCAAATCATGTGACTTGACACTTTTGAGTGTGTAACCACGGATGATGGCAGGTTAATTAAAGAGGTGGAGAAATACCGACCACTGTACGATCCTACATGTGGTCCAATCGAAGTTTGAGGGTGCAGGGAGTATAAAGTCTATAACCAGCTAATGTTTGTCACCAGCACACACTCCACTGCTGTCTCCTGCTTGCCCTTGCCTTTTATAAACCCCTTCAATACATAACTAAATACCTAATTGACCTACAAATCCTTTTATATATATATTTTAGCGTCCAGTTGTTAATTTAGTCACGATTACATTGTCTTCTGAACAGAAAAAGGGTGTTAGTTGAAGGATATTTGTGGTTAATGGAGGTGCCACGCAGAGCATCAGTTTGGTGGAGGAAGCACACAGTAATCACCCCGAACTGTGTTGATAGTGTTAGTAGTATTGATGAGAGGATATTTTCTCCCCATAGATGATGATGATGATGATGATGATGATGATAGCAGAAGAAGCTGGAAGGAGCAGAGAGATGCTCTTGTGAAACACAACCAAAAGCTTCCTCCCAGTGTCTCTGACGGTGGGACAGTCCAGGAATGGAAATACGAGGTTGAAATGTCATTTCTTCTGCCTCATTTGAGTCCAAGAAGGTCAGTATCTACTTGAATCTCCTGGTTTTGGTTCTAGAGGTACTTAATACCTTCTAAAGATAGGTGTTACTGAATTATCACAAGGACCACTGTTACTCTGTTTCAGCTCAAGATGTGAACTGGGTCCAGGAGAACCTCTGGAAGACACCCAGGACTCCAGTGATCTGAGCTCAGTAGAGGAGCGCACCGCTACCCCTCCAGCCCAAACCCCGTCCACACCCCTCTCCCCAGCCCGTCCCGTGGAGCGCACCGCTACCCCTCCAGCATCAGAGGGGTGTAGTGCCCAGACCCCGTCCACACCCCTCTCCCCGGCCCACACCCCCACTCAAACCAGACCTGCCCCTGACAGCAGCAGACCAGCAGTGAGTGAGGATGAGCAGCTCCTGGACACCGTCCCCGTCCCCGCTGCGCACCAGGAGATGTACTCTTTCGCTCTGAGTTTGGTGCCTAGACTAACCAGACTGTCCCGTGAGGCCCAGGCCCAGGCCCAAGCTCAGTTTTTGACATTGCTCTCTGAACTGGAGGACAGACAGCTGGCACAGATGGACACCCCAGGCCTGTGAGAGGAGGCTTCCTCTGTTCCCCCTCCGCTGCATCTCAAGCCCAGTCCCAACATGACCCCGCAGGACACTTCTGTCTGACCCTGACCCCCACAGCTACCTCAGTTTGGGAATAATGGCCCAGGGAGGGTGTCCGGTGCTGGATGATGAAGGTCTTTCAGCGCGTACAGTTATTCATTTTAGGTCAAACTCAAACCCAGTTCGAATCTTAGCTACTCCGTTTTAAGATTTGATCCGACTCCATTAAATTATCTAATCTGACTCCACGTGCGCCCCACGCTCCCTAACTCTCCAGTGTCATCAGTAGTCCCCCTCTGTTACCCATGTACTCAATCTGGCTACAGAATCCCCCTGATCCTCTTTCTGCAGTCCTTTAAATACCTCCGACCCAGACAAACACCCCCCGAGAGGAGACGGGAACTGACCGTTGAGTTTGATTACGCATAGCCTCATCTGCATATCATCACTATACGACGTGCCTCCATATCTAACACCGTTCATACTCTACGACTGGAGTGGGATGAGGTGTGTGTGTGTGTGTGTGTGTTAATACACTGTTTCTGCTCTCCGTCTCAGGCGATCTGAGTGTCTGAGCTTTCTGTCATTCGTACACATGTAAATACTTCAGTTATGAAGCTTAACGTTATGTGCAATAATGCATCTCTTTTAGTGTAAAGAACAGAGTTTTCTTATTTAAACGTTTATAATGTTCAATTGTTTAATAAAAAAGTCTTCTTGTTCTGTCTTTCTGTTCCTTAACAGAAGAAGGGCTTTTCTTCGTTCAACAACCGTTATCATTTTCAATAGAAATAGGGTACGCTGTAGTGGAAATTATATTTTATTTAATTTCTCTTAATAGTGGGCTTCGTGTCATGGACGTCCTGTAACGCTTACGCAGGGATGCACCTGACAAGGATTAGATTTGGGGCTTTTTGGCTTTTCATAAAGTGATTATTCAGACTAATGGAAAGAAAACATCCACAAGACACTTAAGTATTTGTTTTATAGCACTTTATCTATTTGTGTCAATAGATTTCAATTACAACACATATTTGTAAAGGCCGTTTTCTCAAAATGAGTTTTTTTTTTCTCCAACACTGAGCCATAAATCAGTAGCACGCGCACACCAAAGTTTACATCTTTATTCCCATGTTCCCAAGGTTTTTACAGAGGGATTTGTCCATATATAATTTTCTTGATTAAATACAACATTTTATTCCCCCCAAAATTGTGAAAATGTATTGTTTTCCTGATTTTCAGAATTATGGAGTGACAAAAAGAGACCGAATTCCCTCTGTAAAACCATTTGACTGATGATGTATGAAGAAGATGTTCCTCTTCTGTCTTTATCTCTCTTCTCGTCTCTGTGACAGTGTTTGAGTCCAGTGTTGATGTGAAGTTATCATGACCTCGTCATATCGTGATGCAGTGGCGGCTGGTGAAAAATATTTTAGGTGGGGCTGTTAAAGCGGGGGGTCTGGGGGCTCCTCCCCCAGAAATTTTTTTATTTCATAGTTGTGATTACCTGCATTCTGGTGCATTTTAGGACACCCATGTCCCTTGCTTATAGCTCAAACCAGTCAATAACAATGGTCTAAAAAGACAATATTAATTGAACTGCCATGTAGAAATCAACAGTTTCACAGGTAATGATAATGAACAAGTTGCAAGTTTATTATGCTCCGTGTCCAGATAGAAAAAGTGCAAACGCATAACAATAAATTATAATAGGGAATACAACAATCTAGTTCTTTAATCAATCCCCAGCTGTAGACTACATATCTTTAAAAGTTCACTGTAGACAAATTGGATAATGGATAACAGTCTGTGTTGATAAAGAGAGAAGGTTCTCAAAGAAAGGGTGGGACAACATCCTTGAAGAACATGAAGTATGAGAAGAGAGAAGATTTCAACATTTTAACTATTATGGAAACACAGTAATCCAGCTCAGAACTTCAAAACAAAAAAAGCAAACATACGGTTACATTTCATACTGAGATCACTATTTTAATGGGAAATGTGTGTGAAATATGATGTGTGTGAGTGTGAGTGAGAGAGAGACTGAGTGAGTAAGAGAATGACAGCATAAAAATGAATACGCTAGATTTACAATGTAATCCAAATAATTTCTAAAAGGTTTCTCTTATACAAAAAAGAGAGACACAGACATCAAGAATCAGCCTGTGAATCTCAACAATGGTGACAATTATAAAGCATGTTGCTTTATAACATCATAAAATGGATTACATTGTGAAAGTTAAAAATATTACGCCGTACAAGGCCAGTGCTGCTATAATTACTAAAGTTAAACTAGCTCAGAAGTTAATTAACTCTGCTCGTTAACATCAGGTGTCTTCAATGTTGGCAATAAAAAATAAAGAATTTTTAATTCAGATATTTGTGTTAAAAAAAAATTGTAAATTTTACTCATTTTAAATGGTTAACTTTTAAGAAATTAATTTAATGACTAAATTCAATTTTTTTTAATTTAATCAATAATATTGCTTGTAATCTATCGGAGAGATAGATGGGAGGGTGAGAGAGAAAGAGAGAGAGTAAAGAGTAGAGAGAGACTAACACATGGTGTCTGTGACAGTTAGATTTGTGTATGAGAGAAGTAGATGGAGTGAATGTGTGAGTGAGAGTGAAGGGGATGGAGAACTCTTATTTGTACAGGAACTTTGCTCGTCGAGTGGCAAATCTCTCAATGACCCTTGTGTTGAAATCTGGAATGTCCCGTGTGAGTTTTTTCTCTATAGAGAGCATAGCCAGAGCGTTGAGGCGATCTTGTGCCATCGTGTTCCTAAGGAAAGTCTGTATCCTCTTTAAAGTTGAGAAGCACCTCTCTGATTCTGCGGTTGTCATTGGTGTGGTGATGAGGATCTTGAGAAGACTTATAGTTTCGGTGAATGTGTCTTGAAGGTTATTTTCCATTACAACCTGAAAGAGAGCCAGTGCACCACTGCAACCCTGGAAGTCCTCATTTTCATAGATCAGGGACAGTTCTGTTTTAAGTCTGGCTTTGTCCAACATGGGATAGGCATCCACTGTGGTTCCTAGTGCTGAATCCGGGAACTTTCTGCTGTGTTGTGGAAACAAGTCTCCTTGCAACAGAGTGGCACTGATGAGATGATTGGTGAAAGAACACCTCTCCTTGGCATGGCTCATAATGGTATCACATACCTATGCAACGATACAGAATTGTAGAAAAGTAAGCACAAAACATTAAGTTTTCACATTTCTCAGTTCAACAATACAATAAAATCAGCATATTCACAGCAGTTACAATTTTGTTATGAACAAGTAAGTTTTATTAATTATAATTCACACACTAGCTGTCATTCTCTTATCCACTCAGTCTCTCTGTCTCACACACACACACACACACACACACTCGCTCGCTCTCTCTAAGCTTTATTGGCTGTCTGTGTCATTCTCACACATACACACCATATACACAATAATTAATAAAAGCACAATTGTGAAAAAAAAAAAAAAATCATAATTTCTGCATTCTCCAGTAGATAGATATGTCTAATAATTACAATTCAGAATACAAAAATGTGCAAACGAACACGAATACATATAGGCTAATAGAATACAGAAATAGAATTTCTGTTACTGCTTACCTCTATTGACAGATGCTGTTGCGTTTCTTCTCCCATTGCCCTCTGTTTCTTCAGGGGTGGTTCCTGTACAGGTCCCCTATACTCCTCATCCTCAACTAGCGAAGGAACGGAGTCCCTGATCCAAAATAAGTTTCACAAGTCACTGTCCACCCTGAAATTACTGTATCAGAAACCAACTTGCTGGAGATATAAAAATAATTTTAATAAAACTGTATTAAAATATGTGCTATTGTTGTGTTGGGCCTAGTCAATGTTATCTAGATTCATCACAAATAAATTCACTAGTCTAACATGTTGGTGAAATTGTGATATTTATGATAGGCTGTATTGTACTCAGCCATGTGGATTTATGATTTATTGTTTAGGCTACATAAGCATGTTTTCAGCCAATATGCAAAATCATAGCCTACCTGATGGCCTGAATGCTGTGAGTGAACCTCTGGGTGATCCCTGCGATGAAGACAGAGTCTATGTTCCTCTTCTGCAGATGGTTAAACAGCATGTCTACATGTGGCATGATTTTGTGGAATAACGCCAGGATGAAACAGAAAACCTCATCGTCCAACATTCTCATACAACTCCCGGCCTCTCTCTTCGATATGGCATCAAAGTCTCCTCTGTCTCGAATGGTTTGGAAGCACTTAACCAGTTCGTCTTTGTGCTCGTAAACGGTGTTAACAGCTCGACTGTGGAAGTTCCATCGCGTTGTTGAAGCACCTGGAAGTCTGTGTGCCACCACTTCATCCAGCACTGCCATTCGTTTGAATGACTTGGAAAAATGTAGAAAAACCCCCCTACATCTGAAAAAAAACTGGCTGATCTTTGGGATGTGGGATGTTGCCTGCTGCATAATGAGGTTCAACTGATGCGCATAACACTGAACGTAGTATGCACACCCGTAGACGTCTTGCACTTTACGCTGCACTCCACCAGTAGCACCCTTCATCAATGCGGCACCATCATAGGCCTGGGCAATTCATTTTCCCTCTTGTCCCGCAGGAACCTTTCCAATAATGCAGTGGCAATTGTATCAGCGGTCGCATTTGGAAGCGCGATAAACTCAAAAAAGCGTTCTTGAATGTTGTTGTGGCCATATATGTACCGTAACACAAGCACAAGCTGACAATGAGTGCATATGTCGGTTGTCTCGTCTGTCTGAATGGCAATATAATCCGACTGTTTCACCTCTTCCAGAATGCGGTCTCTGAGAACTGACAACATGCAGTCTAACAGTTCATTCTGCACGGTCTTCAAAGTGCCTTTAAAAACAGTGGCGTTCTCCAGATGCACCTCCAACTCGCGGTCGATTGAGGCCATGAGATCAATTAGACCCAGGAAGATGCCAGGGTTTTCTGAGGCTTCACTCTCATCATGACCACGCAAAGCAAGTTCAAAGGCACCACAAAATTTCACGGCATCAATGATCTTTGACAAAATATGCCGATTCCTGTCCACCTCTTCATTGTGCTTCTTATCGCAATGCGGTGTCCCTCATCTAGCTGTGTGGCTATGCTAATTCGGCCTAACATGGCTAGCTTCACAGAGTTGTCCATATGCACTCTTGCCCGTTCGTGTTTCTTAATGCGTTCTGACATATGTTTCAGGTCTGTTACCCCGTCTGTGTCCACGAGCTATCACAAGCACTTGATTTAAACAGTAAGCAAGGGAAGCAAAAGATTGCATTGGCGTAACCACAGCTAGTAAGCCAAAGCTTTCGATTGAACCAACCTCGGGAAAATGATCTCTTGTAGGTTTTCTCCTTTTCTCGCGCCTGTTGGGTTATATTCACTTCTGGTATGGTCCGAGTTCTTTTACAATTAGTTTTTCCGCTAATGTTCTTCTTTCAAATGGATACAGGTGTAGAGATTTAACTGAATTTGGGGCTAGCTCAACTCCCACGACTTCATTAAAGCTACTCGACTTCATCGGCGCCTCCATACTGCACTCGTACTCCTCTGAGGTAAATATCCCGTGGTGCAGCAGGTGCACTGCTCTAATCACAGGCGATATTTTCAGAGCCCCCAAACCATAAAATTTGACGACGATGATTGGCAAAATATAAACTTTTTTGCGTAGCAACAGGGTATCCATTGGCTTAAATTCCAGCACTGTTGGGCTGAGCGAACTGGAGCCCAGGGAAGACAGCCTATTGGCTACTACTACACCAACATGAAGTGAATGCAAATATCAATCTGGAGAGTTCTAAACACATTCTAAAGTAAAACCATTAATAGCATGTCATTAACACAGATTATTTTTCAAAATGAGAGATTATTAAAAGCTTATTATTATTAAATAAAAAATTAAATAAAAATAAAAACTGACAGGGAGGTCGGCGCCCCAGCGCCCTCTATGGGCGAGCCGCTGCTGTCGTGATGCAATATGTTACTCCATTTGGAAAGATATTTAATTTACGCCACTGCAGTTGCAGCTTGAAGTCGCGCTGGTGTTAAAAAACTATTTTGAAGGTATTAAAAAAGGTAGTAATGTTGCTGGTCCACGTTAGCATTGATAGTAATACTCCGGAAGTCACTGTGAACCAGAAACTGAAAATAGTGTTTGTTTAGCAGAAGAAGACTCGTTCAGGTTTAAAACTAGTTTTTGGGGTTACATGACGATTTAAAAAACAAAACAATAACCTATTTTAATTTTTGGGTGAATTATTCCTTAAATGTTAATAAACACCAAACACAAAGAGAAAAATCACTCAGATGGATTGATCAATCAAACAGATTTGTTATGTTTTTAGTTGGCTTACAACTGGACACAATATATTTTGTTTTGAGCAACATGCTGAATATTTAAAACCGTAGAATTAATATATTTTTTCTTTGATTTGTTTCCTAATAAGAAAAAAGATGTCTTCAGCGTCTCTGGCCTGTGTCAATGGCCTTTTAATAGACTTCATATGTTCACATAAATGGCATTGTGCAAATCTAGAACAGAGAGTTGCAATAAGGCAGAAAACAGCCAGTTGCTGATCGCGTGAAGGCTAAAGTATACTTCAGACGCACGCGCTCCGTCAGCATTAGCTTATTCTCATCATCAAGAGAGCTCATGCACAGCCGTGCACCGAAAGAGACAGGAGAGAGCACATGACACCAAACAAACACAACACTCACGGAAGACTGTGACAGAAACGTGGTTTTCTCCAAAACAGACATTACTCCTATAGTGTGACGGGAGCTGCAAAACATCAGCATGGAAACCTTAATCACCTGGTGTCCAACTACAAGAACCACCTGAGCTCTGTGACTGCCAACAAGGGCTTTGCCTTCAAGTACCAAGAGTCATGTTTTGTGAAGGGGTCAAATCATTATTTCAACCATAAAAATGGAAATGGATGTGTTTTTCTGGATTTTTTGTTGTTAATCTGTCTCTCACTGTTCAAATAAACATAGCATTAAAATTATAGACTGATCATTTCTTTCTCATTGGGCAAAAGTACAAAATCAGCAGGGGAAATGATTTCAACAATCCCCACACCAGGGGACATGAATAGGAAAAAATATATTGATCAAAATAAGCAACAGCTGTCCACAACAGTAGTCTACATCATAGGTTTTTATTTATTTTTTTCTATTGTGCTTGTAAATATTAATTTTTTGAAGAAAAGATCAAATAAACCTGGTAGGTGTCGGTATGTGCTCATGGCACCTGCTTCATGAAGATCCAGGAGGTGTTTACTGTTGTCATTTCTGTAGTTACTCTGTAATAAACGACCGAATCGCCACATGAGCGGATGAAGCTTACTAAAGACCCTCCTTCATTCCATTAAACTGACCAATGGTCAGCCCAGTTGTCTCGAACAGTTCCTGCCCCACTCTGCTTACCCCCAAGAGACACAGAAAGCACTCAAACACTTTTAGGATTGCATATATGTGTGTGTCTGTGCTTTTTCCGGCTGTAAAAAGACAAACCTTTGTTCTAATCAAGCTCTTTACAAATAAATAAACAAATAAAAGTAAATAGTTTAACATTGGCCAACGTTTATTAAAACACATATAGTGGAGGAATTAATCTCTGAACACCCCTGATTATGTGTTTTATTATTCGTGTGTGTTTGATTTGAGCGCGTGAACGGGACTTTTATTTGGGAACGTCTGTGTGACGTCATAAGGCTGCGCTGTAAACCAGACTTGCAGCTTGTAATTCGACTGAAGAAAGGTTTGTGTGTTAAACATTTCAAACATAAGTGTTTCAGTGAAAGC
Organism: Carassius auratus; assembly: GCF_003368295.1. Taxonomy (NCBI): domain Eukaryota; kingdom Metazoa; phylum Chordata; class Actinopteri; order Cypriniformes; family Cyprinidae; genus Carassius; species Carassius auratus. The sequence goes on along the minus strand of NC_039293.1, from coordinate 7,228,342 downwards.
GAACTGTTTTCCACAATCCAACAACCAGTTCCGTTTTCTTCTCTCTTTAGATACACGTGACATAAAGATGTCGTTTATTAAAGAGGAGAGTGAAGACATCAGGATTGCAGAAGCGTTCAACATCAAACATGAAGATTCTGAGGAACAAACAGGTTTGTGTCTTTTGATATTTCTGAAGAATGTCCTCCTGTCCACCAGAACCAGTGTTGCCAAGTCCTCGGTTGTTTTTCATGTCCGCGGTTTGAAGCGATCCCAATAACGTGATATTTAGCCCCTATGATGTGAATTTTACCAAGGGAACATGCCAAAAAATGTGTATTTTAATCCCGGGACGCAATATCTATCGGAGAACCCCCTGGAAAGCGATTGGGCTAGTGTTTGACTAGTTTTGGGAAGTAACTTCAGCAGGCTTTGTTGTGAAAACCTGGCAACCCTGATCTGAACGCACGAGCTGGAGATGTTACTAACTATGATTATATATATTATTAAGGTAAAGCTCTTTCTGATTCTGATTACAGGAGCGCCTTAACAGATGAGATGGGAATGAAAATTGAATTCGATTTTTTGCACAGCCCTATTATTATTATTATTAGTTTAAGAATAATATAAATATATCGGATAGATATCTAAGATATCGGAATCGGCAAATAGACAAAGCTATCGTATCAGAAGTGGTATCTAATTCATACTTAAATCTCCTTTTGCTTCTTTATATTTACAGATACTAGTCCATATCGTTATTAAATTTTAGTGTAATCATTATAAAATCTGTGATTTTAGAGATCATCTCGTCACATCTCTATTTATTTGAGTTTAGCAGGCTGTGTATTCACTGAGGAAGTGCTAAAATAAACACACACGTTTGTTAATAGATGACTGAGCCTCATTTATGATCAGTTGTGTTCAGGGTATATATTATTTATCAGTAAGATATTCATCATTCACTAGCCTGAAAGTGTCAATCTGTTTGCACATTTGCCTCTTGTAGATTCCTGTGTATCTTAATTGTAGGGGAATTATAGTTAAAACCCAAGGACGAGATGTGATGAATGAAGACCAGGAGTCAGAGATGCGTTCAGTTAATAATTTAACTTAAAGAAAATAGTTCAGTTCTCTCAACACTTTTTTTAATAAAGTGATATAATGATTCACAAAGAGACAACACTTCTTGATTTCTTCTTGATTTCTTGTTGATTATGGTAAATCTGCTGCTTCCACAGAAATTCAGCTGGAATATTCCCATCAGTTTACAAGTGAAGACGAGCATCAAAGCTTCAGGAATAAATCTGTAAAGACTGAGTTTATTAAAGAGGAAAGAGAGGAGATGGGAGATCCAGAACCCTGCAGAATCAAACACACTGAAGATACTGAAGAACTAACAGGTTGGTGTTTATTCTTTATGATATTTTATTAACAAGGTTTGGGAGGAGCGCGTCAGATACTTAGCCTAATTAGCACAGGTGGAGCACACTAGGGTATAAATACAGCTGACTTACCTCTATCCATTGAAGCTTTATCAGCATCCACCCCATCTCCTCCACTTAGAGTTCATATTACACTTTTATATGGGGGGGGGGGGGTTACTCTAGGTTCGGGTCATTCCTCATACAGCAATCCAAATATCATTATAATACTTCAGGACACTTCCTGTGAACTGGGTATTTTTGTTGCAAAAAAAAAATTATGTTAGACAAAAGTGTTGTTGAACAAACACATTTTAACTTTCTTCCTACAACAAACATGGAATTTGTGCCTATGATGTTTATAAAATCATAATTTGTAGATCAATATACCTCATTCATGGAAAGTTTCAGGGACGTACTGTATAAAGAAATAAAGAAACAATCAAGTTAAAATAAGTCTAGCTCTCTCTGTTCTAATTCTATTTTATCTGTTTGTTTTCTTTTTATGAAAAAAGTACTTGGCCCTCTCACTTTTACTCTCAAACAAAACAAAAAGAACAAAATCCTCTACAAAACACTAGCTTTCTATGGCTAGCGTTCCCCAGCCCCCTGTCTGACGCGTCCGTCTGCAACAGAAAAGGGAGAGAGAAATCAGGAGAGTGAAGCAACGGCCCGCCTCACAGAGCAGCCTTCACCTGGGTAAACCCTGCTGGCACGGCTCCGTCCACTGAACCGTATCTGGTGCTTCCTTTTTAGTGAAATCAGTCCAGGGGCTGGTGAGGTCCGAATAATTAGGCAAAAAATATAATTGCCAGTCATTACTAAATATAATGATACCATCTAGATAAGCAGCATATGCAGCATGGGGCCGCAACACCCTGTCCATCAGTCGCTGAAACGTAGCTGGCGCGCCGAACAACCCAAAAGGCAGTGTAACAAATTGGTGTAACCCAAACGGTGTCGTGAAAGCTGTTTTTTCTCTGCATAATGGAGACAAAGGGATCTGCCAATAACCCTTTAAGTCCAATGTGGGAAAAAACAAGCCGTACCGAGCCGGTCAAGCAATTCATCAACCCGTGGCATTGGATATGCGTCAGTTCTTCCTGAACTACTTTTCCCAACATATCTGATTCTCCCTTATTCAGTTTTTTTAGGAGATTGAGGTGATAAATTTGACGTGCTCCTCACCTATCTGAGCGTATTACCTCATAATCGAGCTCTCCAACTTGCCGTGTGACCTCAAATGGTCTTTGCCACTTTGCACATAATTTTGAAATTAACGCAGGGAGTAAAACAAGCACTTTATCTCCCGGTGCACATTTACACAAATTGGTTCCCTTGTTATACAGCTGGCTCTGTTTGTCCTGGGCCTGTAACAAATTCTCCATAGAGAGTGCCCCAAAGTGTGGAGTTTAGTTCCCAGGTCCATCACAAACTGAATTTCGTTTTTAGATTGAGAAGGTCCGTCCTCCCAAGTCTCTCTTATGACCTCTAGCACCCCCCTGGGCTGGCGACCATAGAGCAACTCGAAGAGGGGAAACCCCGAGGAGGCTTGCGGGACCTCTCGCACTGAGAACAACAGGGGTTACAACCATCTGTCCCAATTTTTGCCATCTTCCTGAACGAATTTACGAATCATTGTCTTAAGTGTGTGATTAAAACGTTCGACCAGCCCGTCCGTTTGTGGGTGAAAGACACTCTTGCAGAGTCCCACTGCTTCTGGATATGGTGTTGCATAATCCACAGTGACTAATGCAAAACGATGTCCTCGTGCTGATCGCTCCAATGGCCCGATGAGGTCCATGCCAACTCTCTCGAAGGGGACCTGCATTAATGGGAGGGGGTTCAAAGGCGTTTTTGGGGTGGCCTGTGGGTTTACCAACTGATACACCTGTGCACATTCTCGTGAATGCCGGCCTAAACAATTCGGGTCATGAGGCGATTTAGTGTCGTTCCTTGTCCTAAATGACCAGCCATTGGATTAGAATGTGCCGTCTGAAAAAGCATTTCCCAGCGGCTCCTAGGAAATAATAACTTTGTTGTATCTTCTTTTGTCTGAGCGTCTTGGGTCACTCAATACAACCTATCTTTAATTATTGCAAAATATGGATTTTTGGCTGCCCAGGATGGAGAGGCTGACCGTCGATGGTCCTGACCCGTTCAAACGCGTTTCAGCATCTCATCCTGAGCCTGCTCCAGAGGGAAATCATCGCGCTCCGAGAGAATAATTCTCTAGATTTGGCTCTGTTCCCCTGAGGCAGTACTCAGTGGTTCAGTCTCTCCCACCTGCATACTCACATTCCCCTCCAGTGAGGCATCTGTACATAAAACCCCCAATAATTCTTTAAACGCTGGCCAATTCGTCCCCAAAATTAACTGATGCCGAAGGTGCAGATTAACTGCCACCTCAACAATATGCTTTTGTCAGATAAATAGCAGGAGGCATTTTGTGTTTTGTGGAAGGACATTTTGTATCTGCTGAGAAGATTTGTATCAACCTGTGGTCCCGGTTGGGATTATGCCACATTGAATACTTCTACGAGGTTCATGATTTGATTGTTGCTGTGGACTCCCTTTGACAGGAAGTAAATATGTTTGATGACTGTCATCTACAATTATTGGGTTTCATTTACCATCAAACCTTCACATCTGTTGATTCTTTGAAGACAATCAAGACTTGCATCTTACCTTAACCAATATACAGAACTCTCTCTCTCTCTCTCTCTCTATATATATATATACACACACCATATTTTCCGGACTATGTCACACTTTTTTTCATAGTTTGGCTGGTCCTGTGACTTACAGTCAGGTGCGACTTATTTATCAAAATTAATTTGACATGAACCAAGAGAGAACATTACTGTCTCCAGCCGCCAGAGGGCGCTCTATGCTGCTCAGTTCTCCTGTAGTCTACACTGAAGACATAGAGCGCCCTCTCACGGCTGGAGACGGTAATGTTTTCTCTTGGTTCTAAATAAATGCAACTTATAGTCCACCGCGACTTATATGTTTTTTTGCTCATCATGATGTATTTTTGGACTGATGCGACTTATACTCCGGTGCGACTTACAGTCCGAAAAATACGGTGTGTGTGTGTATATATGTGTATGTGTGTATATATATATATATATATATATATATATTATATATTATATATACACACACCGTATTTTCCGGACTATGTCACACTTTTATATATATATATATATATATATATATATATATATATATATATATATATATATATATATATGTATATATATATAATATCTTTGTGTGCAGTGTGTTTTTGCAATACGGTTTGAATGTTGTTTATTTGTTATGATTCTATTTGGGGTGTTTATATAAAGTACACAAAAGGAATATTATATTGCTGTTTTTTTCATTCGTTTAAAACATGTTGATGCCTATGACCCTTCCTACTAATAGATTATTTATTAGCATTTACTGAGAGGAGCATGTGTTGGTTATAACTAGGGATGCACCGAAATTTCGGCCACCGAAAATTTTTTCGGCCAAAAATGGCCTTTTCGGTTTTCGGCCGATAGACTTTTATCGCCGAAACAACACGGCCGAAATGTTGTGATGACGCAAACAGAAACCTTGACCTGCGCGTGCACCTGCAAAGCGCAGACCACGAGCTCCACGCGACATTCACTTCACACCAGTGAGAACATTATCTCTCTTCATATTCCTTTATTCGCAGCAGTAAAACGCCTCCTAACAAAGAGATTAAGACGGACCACAAAGTAACAACAAAGAAAAGTACAGTCTTATAGAGTCTGTTAACACGCGTCTCATTGAGATCTTTTCGGATTCTCTGCACTTCATCGCGAATGTGCTTGATCCGCGTTATAAAGACCATTAACGTTACTTGGATGCGGAAATAAGGCAGCGCGCACGAGAAATGATCCAGGCCGCGTGGAGACGGAGAAGCGCCAAGCGCAGGAGACTGATCAGAGCGCAGAAAAGACTGGTCTCTGCTCCAGATGAGTGGCATGCACCATCGTTGTCTGATATGTTCAGTGAAATTCTGCAAGAAAGTGCCTCAAATAATAATAATACGTTGGCTAGTTTGTTCTTAGGCTACTACACACACACACACACACACAAACAGACACATACACATACACACACAAACATACATACATAATATCAGATTGTAGCCGTATTTATGCTAGATTTCTGCTTTAATTTGATAAAAAAAATTATTTATGCCCTGGCCCTATTTAAATACACTCTCTCAAATATTTGTCAAATGTCAGGCAGATGACAAGCTCAACTGCTCAACAGCTAGATGGTTATCTGTCTGAAGTCCCCATCCCCAGAAGTGATAACAGTCTTGCCAACTGGAGAAGTAATGCACTTTCTAGTCCTACAGAGAACAATTTCAAATGCACTTCACCTAAATGCACTTTGTTTTTATGAGAGAATTGTTCATTTTAAAACCTTTCTGCAGGCCAGTAGGCCTGTACATTATTATTAAATATACACATGAGTGGGATACATTTTTAGTTTGAATTTTATTTTATACTGTGCATTGTTGCAATGTGCTCAATAAATATTTGCAAATCATTTTTAATTGTATTTTTATGTTTTTTTTTTTTAAATAAGTTATGTAATTGTAATTATCTTTGAAACTTTAATATTAATTTATGCAATTGCAATGTCTTAATTTTAGTAAAGTTAGTACACGGTCATAGCAATAAATGCAATGGTACTAGTAATTGGCATAATTTCTTTCGGTGTTTCGGTTTCAGTTTTCGGCCTTGGTTTTCTCTTTTTCGGTTTTCGGTTTCGGCCAAGAATTTTCATTTCGGTGCATCCCTAATGTTGGTGTGTGCTACGCACGCTTCCAGTGCCTCCCTATGGACGCCTGTGTTTGTTTTTTCTCCTCATGCAAGCAGCAAAAAAGCACTACAGCGATTTGTTTGGTCAGACAGTTCATATATAATATTCACATTAATCTGGGATTAAACGTGGAGTTATGTTCTGTATGCTAAATATGAGCGTATCTGCACAGCACCTATAACTGCGCTTTGTATCTGCTGATTGCTGATGGAGATTTACATGCTTGGCTCACCGACCCTGTACACTCATTCATTTCATTCACGAACGAGATGTATAAGTTCATTCAACTCGTTCACGGATGAGAAGATCTCTCGATCTCGTTCAGTGGAGGGCGGATTCGTTCACTACATTCAACAAATCAGATGCTCCTTCACATCTTGAGTAACTCTTTGACAGGATGAAACAGTTCACAGAGCTGTTCACGAGCTGTGCATGTGCTGATAATAGCGTCGAGCTCGCGCTGCTGTGGAGGGAGGAGCTTCAGTGAACGAGAAATACGATGAGTCTAGTAGCAACGTATCTTCTGTGATGTCCCCGATGCGCGGGTCGGGGTGGGTAAAGAAATGTTACTTTATTTGCGGGCTGGGGCGGGCCAAATAATTTCATAAAAGCGGGTCCCGTGGTTTGGAAAAAAACCCGACCCGCGCATCACTAGACTGCGCGTGCGAGCACAAGTGATACTGTGGCCATCGGTCCACGACTGGTAGAAGAAGATGACGCTCACTAAAGATGACGCTCACTAAAGCTCACTGGCTGACTTTTCTCCTCTGAAAGAAAATGTTGCACAACTGACAGAATAAGTTACAGTATCTGAGATATTGCTGCTAAAAATTTTTTTTTGAATGCCATTGCTTAAATTGATATTATTTATCTTTTGACATTTAATCTTCTGACTTCAGAAACATTGTTTAATATAATCGCTGTTCATATTTTTATTCAAAGTTCAGAATCAAGATAAATTTATTACTCCTAAGTTTCTTATGATAACTGAGATAATGCTGCTAAATTTATTCTTTCTTTACCTTGAATGTCATTGCTCTATTTTATTTTTTATATTTTTATATTTCATATTTTGTTCAAATGTTTAATATATCTGCTGTTCATATGTTCATTTATTACTGTGTTATATGTTTAGAGTGTTGTCCCGGTTTTAAAATAAAGCACAGCAATGATATTTGAGTGTATTTTCCCTTTTCAGGAAAAGTATAGAAAAAGTATCGAAATCGCAATTCTTGAGTAGGTATCGGTATCGAAACAATAATTTTGGTATCGTGACAACACTAATATCAACTTCTGATCCAGTTACATATGCAAATTACCATGCTTTCACACAAAGGTTCGTAGAAACTCCCCAGTATTTCCAGCCTCCCACTTGGAATTTCAACCTTTCCCATAGGACAAGCCCATCCTGAGTGGCGTAAATCTTCTCAGACTTTAAAAGGCTCACACACAGTTCCGCCCAGATTATTTTTCTTCTGCCAAGTCTTCTCTGTCCGTGTGGAGAGTCTGAGCTGGTATGGGCATGCCTCTGTGGGCCCCAACAATAGCTCAGACAGTCTGTGGTTTGGTTAGATTGTGAGGATGTGAGCTAGAACACTTCTAAGGAAACCCTAAGCCTTCTGCCTTGACTTTCCATTCACCAAAGATCCTTGGACTCAAAACGGTTCTTTCTCATCACCTAACTTCAACTTAACTTTAACTTTATTAATCCCCAAAGGGAAATTTAGATGTCACAGCAGCACAACCATACAATGAATAAATTAAACTTTAAAACAACATTAACAAGCAACATAAAAACTTGTTCTCCAGTATCAAGTTGCAAAAGCAATGTAATTATATACAAAAACATAAATCCTAAAATGCATGTCATCTTAAATAACACTGATTATACAACCTAATTGCCATTGGGGAAAAAAGACTTCCTATAACGCTCCCTGTAACAGCGTGGATGGATCAATCTTAAGCTGTGGGTACTCATAAAGTCACCAACTATTTCATTTAAAGGATAACAATCATGATTCATCATCGAATAGAGTTTCCCAATCATTCTATCCTGCATTATCACCTCAAAGGTGGGTAACACACTCCCTACGACAGAACCTGCCTTCTTTATTAGTTTATTTAACTTATTCTTCTCCTTTTCTAGCAGTCCCCCTCCCCAACTTGTGACAGAGTACAATATCACAGATGAGACCACAGAATCATAGAAGGTCTTAAGTAGTACATGACTTACACCAAAGGACCTCAGTCGCCTTAACAAATGAATACGACTTTGACCTTTCTTATAAACATGCATCGTGTTGTCAGGCCAATTGAGCTTATTATTCAAATATACACCCAAATACTTGTACGTTTTTACAATCTCAACTTCTGACTCTCTTATTTTTACTGGTACCACTTGCTGAGAAAAACTACTAAAATCAACTACAACTTCCTTTGTCTTACTTGCATTTAGCCTAAGACCATTTTTCTCACACCAGTCCACAAAACTCTTTAGTAGCTCCCTATATTTACTCTCATCATGGTCCGTTATACAGCCAACAATTGCTGAGTCGTCAGAAAATTTCTGAAGGTGACATGATTTAGAATTGTACTGAAAATCTGATGTATAAAAAGTGAAAAAAAATGGAGCTAAAACCTCCTCACATACTGTGGTCTATTTGAAAGATAGTCAATTATCCAATTTACCATACCATGATGTACTCCAGCATTTTCCATCTTACTTTGCAATAGTGAGGGCTGAATAGTATTAAATGCACTAGAGAAGTCAAAGAAAGTAATCCTGACAGTACTGTTTGGGGTCTCTAAATGACTTAAAGATTTATGCAAGAGGTATATAAGTGCATCGTCAACCCCAACACTAGTTTTATAAGCAAACTGAAGTTTATCCACAGCACCGCACAATACTGACTTTAAGTAATCTAGTACTAATCTCTCAAACACCTTCATTAACTGTGACATTAAAGATATTGGTCTATAATGTGAGAACTCCTTGGGATTTATTAACTTGGGGACTGGTACTATGCATGATGTCTTCCATAAAACAGGTAATTTCTCCAAGCGCAGACTCAAATTAAAAATATAATGTACCACCCTACAAATCTGATCAGCACAGACTTTAAGGACTCTTGGATTAATGCCATCCGGCATCCACATGACACACTATTATAAAGATGTCGTTTATTAAAGAGGAGAGTGAAGACAACAATACTCCAGAAAGTGAAGTGTTCAGCATCAAACATGAAGATACTGAGGAACAAACAGGTTTGTGTCTTTCTCAAAGCTGAACTCATTTGATTCTTATTCACAGTACAGCTCGACAGGAATTAATGATGTTTCTGAAGAATGTCATATGATTTTCCTAATTATGGCTTTTGACCTGAAGTGTAGGCTAAAGGGATAGTTTAAAATTAAATTAAATTTATAGTTAGTTTTGGGGATAATTCACCCCAAAATGAAAATTATCGCCTTCATTTACTCATCCTCAAGTAAATTAAGATGAGTAAATGTGTATATGCGGTCCTATGTGTATATGAATTTCTTCTTTCAGACGAACACAATCAGAATATTTTAAAATATATCCTGTTTGTTTCTAGTTTTATAGTGTCACTGAACAGGGGGTGAGATTTTGAGGAATATTAACATTTGACTTGCGTATCAGGAGATTAAGCCGCAAAACGCGTATACGCGTTAATCGACTCCAGAGGGTTAATAACTCAACCTCATGTAATTTCAAACCCGCAAGACCTTTGTTCATCTTAGGAACACAAATTATTTCCAAAAAAATTTGAGTGACAATGGAATCTGAATATTTTAGATTTAATCTGGAGCTCTCTGACCCTGCATAGGAGGCAACACAACTGAAATGTTCCCAAGTCCAGAAACTTAGTGAGTACAGAAGTGAAAATTAAATTGAGCGGAAGTACAAAGACTGACATAGTCTCACCCTGGTGCCATTTTGGAGAATATCTCGCCAAACGGAAACAGCCTATTGGTGTGACGCAGTTGAGATGTAGTTCAACATGGCACCAGGGTTAGTATTTTTCTTCCATTCACTACAATTATAAAGCTTGAAGGTGCAGGGTATTTTTTTTAACAACTATCATTGTGTTTGTCTGTTCTGCGAGCAGCTAAAATATTTTTCTTGTTTTGAAATCTTAATTTTCTTCAACCAGGTACTTTTCTTAATTTTCATTCATTTCTTGACCCTCCTCTTTCAGCACCTTCAGGTCTAAGGTGTATAGAAACAAATACAAGGGAGTTCACCTCAAAATGAGAGCTCAGAAGACAGGAACTAGAGGTATATCCTGCAAACATTGTGGAGAATTTTTACTCAAAACTAAACCCTTAAAAGACACATGGGAATTCACACTATTGGGAGTAAGTTTGTAGTAGAACAGAAGATTCCGGGACTTTCTCTGAGAGCCAGGTCTCTGTGAAAATCAGAGCACATTTTCTTATTTCCCACTTGTGATGTAAGCTTTGCTGTGAGCTCGTCCAGTTTGTTTTCCAGAGATTGCACATTAGCTAACAACAGGCTGGGTAGCGGTGGTCGGCTAGTGCAAACTTTTAGCTTAGCATGAAGCCCTCCCCTCTTGCCTCGCTTGCGTTGCCATCTCCGGAGTGCTCTCCTCGGGTCAGCTACCTTGCTCTAGCTTGGTGCTGCGGGGCCTTCCTGGGGGTGGTGGCATTGACTTTGGGAGCAACTAATGTGTTGTAGCTCCGGAGGTATAAAAACATTAAATTCAATATGGTTGGCTGAATTGGCGATGTACAGCATCGCCAATTCACAGAGTGTTGCTCTGTGGACACCACTTCAGTTACTCCACTGCACACATCTGATCACTTCCTCATTACTGCTAACCTAGCACTTACTCCTGAAGTGGCAAACACTCCAACGCAGGTCACCTTTCGACGGAACCTACGCTCACTCTCTCCATCTCACCTATCTGCTGTGGTTTCATCCTCTCTTCCACCATTCTCTCAGTTTTCTGCTCTGGACATTAACAGTGCTACGGACACTCTTTGCTCCACTTTAACATCTTGCTTGGACAACTTTTGCCCACTGTTGTCTAGACCAGCACGCACTGCCCCATCTGCCCCCTGGCTGTCCGAGGTTCTCCGAGAACATCGCTCTAAACTCAGGGCTGCAGAGAGGAAATGGCAGAAATCAAAAAACTCTACGGACCTCAGTGTGTATCAATCTCTCCTCTCTTCCTTCTCTGCAAATGTCTTCACAGCTAAAACATCCTACTACCACAACAAAATTAACAGCTGCTGTGATGCTCGGACACTCTTCAAGACTTTCTCTTCTCTTCTTAATCCGCCGCCTCCACCTCCTCCATCGACTCTTACAGCGGACGACTTTGCAGCTTTCTTCACAAATAAGACAAGATCCATCAGTGACCAATTCTCCACACCGCAGACTGAGGAAAACTTCACAATGACCGATGCACACTCTTTATCCTCCTTCTCCCCACTCTCAGAGATGGACGTCTCCAAAATTCTCATGTCCAATCATCCTACTACTTGTCCACTTGATCCTATCCCCACTCACCTCCTTCAAGCGATCTCTTCTTCAGTCATACCTTCACTTACTCACATTATCAACTCTTCTCTTCAATCTGGAACATTTCCCTTAGCATTCAAGCAGGCTCGGGTAAGCCCACTGCTCAAGAAACCATCTCTAAATCCAGCGCTTCTTGAAAACTACAGACCGGTATCCCTGCTTCCATTCATTGCAAAGACACTTGAGCGGGCTGTGTTCAACCAGCTTTCTATGTTCCTTGGACAGAACAACCTCCTGGACAGCAACCAATCTGGCTTCAGAAGCGTCCACTCAACTGAGACTGCTCTGCTCTCGGTTACTGAAGCCCTGCGACTAGCAAGAGCAGCTTCAAAATCCTCGGTACTCATCTTACTGGACCTGTCTGCTGCTTTTGACACCGTTAACCACCAGATTCTCCTGTACACCCTCAGAAAGATGGGAATCTCTGGAACTGCTCTCCTGTGGGTTAAGTCCTACCTCTCTGACAGATCATTCAGTGTGTCTTGGAGGGGTGATGTTTCACAGTCACACCACCTTGCTACTGGGGTTCCTCAAGGCTCAGTACTTGGACCACTTCTCTTCTCCATCTACATGACATCTTTAGGATCTGTCATTCAGAAGCATGGCTTTTCTTATCACTGCTATGCTGATGACACCCAACTCTACTTCTCATTCCAGCCTGATGACCCGACGGTAGCTGCTCGCATTTCAGCCTGTCTGAGTGACATTTCTAGCTGGATGAATGACCTTCACCTTCAGCTTAACCTTACAAAGTCTGAACTACTGGTGATTCCAGCTAACCAATTGATTCATCACAACTTCTCTATACAGCTAGGCTCGTCAACCATAACTCCTTCGAGGACAGCCAGAAACCTAGGAGTTGTGATGGATCATCAATTAAGCTTCACTGACCACATTGCTACAACGACCCGGTCCTGCAGGTTTGCCTTATACAACATTAGGAAGATTAGACCCTTCCTGTCAGAGCAAGCAACCCAACTTCTTGTCCAAGCTCTTGTTCTCTCTAGACTGGACTATTGTAATGCTCTCTTGGCGGGCCTTCCTGCATGTACTGTCAAGCCCCTGCAAATGATCCAGAATGCAGCAGCGAGGGTTGTCTTCAATGAGCCAAAAAAAGCTCATGTTACTCCTCTCCTCATCAGGTTACACTGGCTACCAGTAGCTGCTCGCATCAAATTCAAGATACTGATGCTTGCCTACAAGACGACCACTGGCACGGCACCAACTTACCTAAACTCACTGGTTAAATCCTATGTGCCCTCAAGAAGTTTGCGTTCTGCAAGTGAACAACGCCTTGTGGTGCCATCCCAAAGAAATTCAAAATCACTCTCACGGACCTTTTCCTGGACTGTGCCCAGCTGGTGGAATGACCTCCCAATCTCAATTCGTACAGCTGAGTCTTTACTCATTTTCAAGAAACATCTAAAAACTCATCTTTTTCGCCTGCACCTAACCTACTAACACCAGTACTTTTCCTTTTCTTGTCTCTTTTTTCATTTAATAAAAAAAAAAAAAAAAAAAAAAATTATATATACCTGGCTAAGTGTTCTATACTAGACTAACTGAGACTTGTCATGGCACTTGTATTCTGTTGTTGTTCTCTTGTTGACCTGACTGCTTCTATTGTTCTCATTTGTAAGTCGCTTTGGATAAAAGCGTCTGCTAAATGATTAAATGTAAATGTAAATGTAAGCAATTCCTGTCTGTTGTACATTAGTAGTGCACTGCATTTGTGCACAGCAGATAAAACCGAAAACAAGCAAAAAGACAGAAAACCCAGCTCTCTATTCCAATTGGTCTCTGGAACTGCCAGTCTGCTGTTTACAAAGCAAATTTTTTGCCACAGCCCTCGCACGATTGGGAAGGGGGGGACTGTGCTGGAGGTGCTGGTCTCCCTATCTCACCTGACAACACTTTAGCTACTCCACTGCACACCTCAGGCCCCTTCCTCAACACTTCTTACGTCACACTAACTCCGGACACAGGTCACCTTTCAGCGTAACCTACGCTCAATTTTCTCCCTCTCGCCTATCCTCTATGGTTTCATCTTCAGTTCCTTCCCTTTCTCAGTTTTTAGCACTGAACACAAACAGTGCTGCTCCACTCTAACATCTTGCTTAGACAACTTTTGCCCACTTTCATCCAGGCCAGCAGGCACAACCCCCTCTGCCCCTTGGCTGTCTGATGTTCTCCGTGAAGACATCTAAACTCAGGGCTGCAGAGTGGAAATAGTGCAAATCCAAACACTCTACCAACCTTAGTGTGTATCAGTCACTCCACTCTTCTCTGCAAATGTCTCCACTGCTAAAAACAACATACTACCACAACATAATCACTCACCTCCTTCAGACCATTTCTTCTTCCTTCATACCTTCACTTACTTACATTATCAACACCTCTATTCACACGGGTACATTTCCCACAGCATTTAAGTGAACTAGGGCAAGCCCACTGCTTAAAAACCTCTTTCTAAATCAAGTACTTTCTAAATCGAAAACTACAGACCCATATCCCTTCCATTCATTGCAAAGACACTTGAGCCAGTTGTGTTCAACTCTCCATGTTTCTTGCACAGAACAACCTCCTGGATAGCAACCAATCTGGCTTCAAAAGTGGCCAGTCAACTGAGACTGCCCTGCTCTCGGTTACTGAAGCCCTGAGACTGCAGGGCTGCAGCTTCCAAATCCTCAGTACTCCTCTTGCTGGATCTTTCTTCTGCTTTTGACACAGTTAACCAGCAAGGAAGAGTTCAGATTAAAGGGAAGTCGTGGCCTAGTGGTTAGAGTTTTACTCCTAACCCTAGGGTTGTGGGTTCGAGTCTCGGACCTTGAGCAAGGCACTGAACCCCCAACTGCTCCCCGGGTGCAGCAGCATAAATGGCTGCCCACTGCTCCGGGTGTGTGTTCATGGTGTGAATCAATAATTTCATCACAGCTGCTCTATAATGCTGGTTTGATCAACCAGAACTCCTTTCAGGACAGCCAGAAACCTAAGTGTTTTGATTGGTGATCAGTTAAGCTTCACAGACCACATTGCTACAACGACCTGGTCCTGTAGATTTGCCTTTTACAATATTAGAAAGATTAGACCCTTCCTGTCAGAGCAAGCTGCAAAACTTCTTGTCCAAGCTCTCTCCAGACTAGACTATTGTCTCTCTCCAGACAGACTAGGCCTCTTGGCGGGCCTTCATGCACGTACTATCAAGAAAGCTCACGTTACACTTCTCTTCATCAGATTTGCACTGGATGCTAAAAGCCACTCACATCAAATTCAAGGTGTTGATGTTTGCCTACAAGATGACCACTGGAGTTGCAATAATATACATAAACTCACTAGTTCAAACGTATGCACTGCACAGAAGCTTGCATTCTGCAAGTGAATGACGCATTGTGGTGCCATACGAAAAGAGGCACAAAATATATTCTCCAGGGTATATATATCTCTAACCCAGGATAAAACCTGCTCCGGGGCAGGGTAGCCTTGTATCATAACTTACCATGGTGAATAAACCTGTTCAAAACCCCAGCCCATCTTCTTAAGTCTGAAAAGTAAGAGTTTGCTCAAGCTAAATGTGAAACTTACCTGGGTAAAAATGGAAACCGGCTTCATGTTACAGGCCACAAGATTTTTATTCGTCACATACAAAATTATATATAGCATATATAACCAGCAATGAAATGTGAGTCAGGTCCGCTCCATGGACAGTGCAATTATTAAAGAAAACAACATAAATATAGCTGTGTAAGAATGAAATAAAAGTAAATAATAAAAATATAAGAATAAAATATAAAAAAGATGTATATTGTAGAATTAAATATAGAACGCAAAATAATGTGCATGAATGTAAACTGTAGTCTTAAATATTAAGATACACAGGAATGTACAAGAAGCAAATGTGCAAAACAGGGCGACACTATCAGTGTGTCTATGTGAGGTAGTGAATAAAGTGAAAAAGATAAAGTGAACATTAAGTGGAGGCATGAGGATTTTAAGAAGCTGGTTTAGAGTTTAAGAGCCTGATGGCCTGGGGGAAGAAACTCCTCCTGAGTCTTTCGGTTTTTGCCATCAGGCTACGGAAGCACTTACCAGATGGTGGCCACGGTGACCTCAGAACAAGAGAGAAACAGACTAATATTAGCGGAGATGCCATTCTTCTAATGATGTAGAAAGTACATCGGGTGTTATGGGAAGTGTTTCCGGTTTACCTAATTAATGCAGCCTATGCAAAAGAATGTTGTGGTCCATTGTGTCAAACGCAGCACTAAGATCCAATAAAACTAATAGAGAGATACACCCACGATCAGATGATAAGAGCAGATCATTTGTAACTCTAAGGAGAGCAGTTTCAGTACTATGATACGGTCTAAATCCTGACTGGAAATCCTCACATATACCATTTTTCTCTAAGAAGGAATATAATTGTGAGGATACCACCTTTTCTAGTATCTTGGACAGAAAAGGGAGATTCGAGATTGGTCTATAATTAACAAGTTCTCTGGGGTCAAGTTGTGGTTTTTTTTATGAGAGGCTTAATAACAGCCAGTTTGAAGGTTTTGGGGACATATCCTAATGACAATGAGGAATTAATAATAGTCAGAAGAGGACCTATGACTTCTGGAAGCACCTCTTTTAGGAGCTTAGATGGTATAGGGTCTAACATACATGTTGTAAGTTTAGATGATTTAACAAGTTTATACAATTCTTCCTCTCCTATAGTAGAGAATGAGTGGAACTGTTCCTCAGGGGGTCTATAGTGCACTGTCTGATGTGATACTGTAGCTGACGGCTGAATGGTTGCAATTTTATCTCTAATAGTATCGATTTTAGAAGTAAAGTAGTTCATAAAGTAATTACTGTTGTGGTGTTGGGAAATGTCAACACTTGTTGAGGCTTTATTTTTCGTTAATTTAGCCACTGTATTGAATAAATACCTGGGGTTATGTTTGTTTTCTTCTAAAAGAGAATAAAAGTAATCAGATCTAGCAGTTTTTAATGCTTTTCTGTAGGATATGTTACTTTCCCGCCAAGCAATACGAAATACCTCTAGTTTTGTTTTCCTCCAGCTGCGCTCCATTTTTCGGGCTGCTCTCTTTAGGGTGCGAGTATGCTCATTATACCATGGTGTCAAACTGTTTTCCTTAACCTTCCTTAAGCGTAAAGGAGCAACTGTATTTAAAGTGCTAGAAAAGAGAGAGTCCATAGTTTCTGTTACATCATCAAGTTGTTCTGAGGTTTTGGATATGCTAAGGAATTCGGATACATCAGGAAGATAACTTAAAAAGCAGTCTTTTGTGGTAGAAGTGATGGTTCTTCGATACTTGTAACAAGAAGTAGAATTTACAATTTTGGCTATATGAAGTTTACACAGAACTAAATAATGATCTGAGATATCATCACTTGGCTGAATAATTTCAACACTATCAACATCAATTCCATGTGACAGTATTAAATCTAGAGTATGATTTCGACAATGAGTAGGTCCTGAAACGTGTTGTCTAACACAAATAGAGTTCAGAATGTCTATAAATGCTGATCCCAATGCATCTTTTTCATTATCGACATGGATATTAAAATCACCAACTATTAAGACTTTATCTGCAGCCAGAACTAACTCGGATGTAAAATCACCAAACTCTTTAATAAAGTCTGTATGGTGCCCTGGTGGCCTGTATACAGTAGCCAGTACAAACATAACAGGGGATTTATCATGTACATTGGTTTCTCTGGATAATGTTATATGAAGCACCATTACTTCAAACGAGTTATACTTGAAGCCTGCCCTCTGAGAAATCCTGAAAACGTTGTTATAAATTGAAGCAACTCCTCCCCCTTTGCCTTTTAGACGCGGCTCATGTTTATAACAATAATCTTGGGGGGTGGACTCATTTAAAATAATGTAATCATCAGGTTTTAGCCAAGTTTCTGTCAAACAGAGCACATCTATATTATGATCAGTTACCATATTATTTACAAAAAGTGTTTTTCATAGAAATGGATCTGATATTCAATAAGCCAATCTTTATCATTTGTTTATCCATATTGCATTTGTTTTTTATTTGTTGAACCTCAATTAAATTGTTAACCTTAACTTGGTTTGGACGTTTTTTGTATTTTCTAGTTCGTGGAACAGACACAGTCTCTATAGTGTGATATCTAGGTGAAAGAGTCTCTATGTGCTGAGAATTAACTGACCTCTGTGACGGGAGGCAGCTAGCAGACGGTCGGTTTAGCCAGTCTGTCTGCTTCCTGACCTGGGCCCCAGTTAGTCAAGTATAAACACTAAGACTATTTGCCATATTTCTAGAGAGAAGAGGAGGGATGAAGACCATCTCTTTTAAACAGGTCAGGTCTGCCCCAAAAGCTCGTCCAATTGTCTATGAAACCTATGTTATTCTGTGGGCACCACTTAGACATCCAGCCATTGAGTGATGACAATCTGCTATGCATCTCATCACCACGGTAAGCAGGGAGGGGACCAGAGCATATTACAGTGTCTGACATCGTGCTTGCAAGTTCACACACCTCTTTAAAGTTATTTTTAGTGATCTCCGACTGGCGAAGTCGAACATCATTAGCGCCGGCATGAATAACAATCTTACTGTATTTACGTTTAGCATTAGCCAGCACTTTTAAATTTGCCAAGATGTCAGGCGCTCTGGCTCCCGGTAAACATTTGACTATGGTGGCTGGTGTCTCTATATTCACGTTCCGTACAATAGAATCACCAATAACTAAAGCACTTTCATCAGGTTTCTCAGTGGGTGCATCACTGAGTGGGGAGAACCTGTTTAATGTTTTGATCGGAACAGAAGAGCGGTGTTTTGACCCACGACTACGCTGCCTCACCGTCACCCAGTTGCCCTGCTGCAGGGGCTCTGCTGGAACCGGACAATGTACAGGAATCCCTGAGCTAGACGCATCCAAAGCCATATCTAGAGCCCTAACATTCTTACTGTCCTCAATTAAAGTTTGGATGCCTGTCTCTAATTCTGAAATCTTCTCTGTCAGCCTAACTGTTTCCCTGCATTTATCACATGTGAATCCCTCATCAGCGACAGAGATAGATAAACTGTACATGTGGCAAGAGGTGCAAATAACAATTGTAGGAGAAGCCATTACTCACCGTGCTTGATGAAATATTCTTACTGCGGTTGTTTGATGAACTTGTGGAAAACTGCAGCGTGAGAGAGGAGAGGAGAGGAGAAAACGCTAATGACAAGCTAACGAGTGCTA
This sequence comes from Carassius auratus, assembly GCF_003368295.1. Classification (NCBI taxonomy): domain Eukaryota; kingdom Metazoa; phylum Chordata; class Actinopteri; order Cypriniformes; family Cyprinidae; genus Carassius; species Carassius auratus. The sequence goes on along the minus strand of NC_039293.1, from coordinate 7,209,283 downwards.
ACGCTTTGCAGGTGTACTGCAGTCACGGAAGAGTGAACGATCAAAGTTAATCTGATAAGATTGATCGATAATATCAGAAATATAGTGTGAATTAAGTTATATTTTACAATTTAAAAAACAAACAAACAGACAGTGATAGTAAGAAAGATTATAGAGAAAAAAATAAAATAAAAACAGCTACACGGAGCTATGATTAGCTACAGAAGGCCAACAGGAAGTAGAGAAAACACTGTCCAACAGCGACACCAACAGGACCAGAAAATCATAAAAGACTCTAAATGATAGAGCCAATTCAATGGTTGGGGATTATTAGGAGGCCACTATACTGGGGCATAAGGATCCACACAGACCACAGGGTGAGCACCCCCTGATGGCCTCACTAACACCTCTTCTAACAGCAACCTAGTTTTTCCAGGAGGTTTCCCATCCAGGTACTGACCAGCTCAACCCTGCTAAGCGTCAGCGGGTGACCAGTCTTAGGCTGCAGGGTGATATGGCTGTGGCATTACTGCATTCAATGTTACTGTATGAGACTTTTAAATTGATGTGCTCGACACTCATACTTTTACATTACATTATGTTATTCATTTAGCTGACGCTTTTATCCAAAGCAGCTTACAATTGCTATATACAGTACACACCAAAAGTTTGGACACACCTTCTCATTCAAAGAGTTTTCTTTAGAGTGTAGATTCACACTGAAGTCATCAAACTATAAATTAACACATGTGGAATTATCTATGGAATTATATACATAATAAAAAAGTGTGAAACAACTGAAAATATGTCATATTGTAGGTTCTTCAAAGTAGCCACCTTTTGCTTTGATTACTGCTTTGCACACTCTTGGCTTTCTCTTGATGAGCTTCAAGAGGTAGTCACCTGAAATGGTCTTCCAACAGTCTTGAAGGAGTTCCCCGAGAGATGCTTAGCACTTGTTGGCCCTTTTGTCTTCTGTCTGCGGTCCAGCTCACCCCTAAACCATCTCGATTGGGTTCAGGTCCGGTGACTGTGGAGGCCAGGTCATCAGCAGCACCCCATCACTCTCCTTCTTGCTCAAATAGCCCTTGATGCCTTCAGTGTGACTCTACAACTTTCATAGTCATGAAAATAAAGAAAACTCTTTGAATGAGAAGGTGTGTCCAAACTTTTGGTCTGTACTGTATGTCAGAGGTCGCACGCCTCTGGAGCAACTAGAGGTTAAGTGTCTTGCTCAGGGACACATTGGTGTTTCACAGTGTATTCGAACCCGGGTCTCTCACACCTAAGGCATGTGTCTTATCCATCACCCCCCCCCCCCCTTGTGTCTACACTCTTTTAATATAGTGATATAATAACTGCAGTGCCTTTAACTACAGTCACGACTGAGGTGCCCTTGAGCAAGGCACTGAACCCCCACTGCTCCCCGGGCGCTGAAGCATAAATGATGTCCACTGCTCCGGGTGTGTGCTCACAGTGTGTGTGTGTGTGTGTGTGTTCACTGCTGTGTGTGTGTGCACTTTGGATGGTTTAAATCCAGAGCACACATTCTGAGTATGGGTCACCATACTTGGCTGAATGTCACGTTACTTTTTTTTTTTTGATTATGGCAAATCTGCTGCTTCCACACAGAAATTCAGCTGGAATATTCCCATCAGTTTACAAGTGAAGATGAGCATCAAAGCTTCAGGAAGATTTCTGTAAAGTCTGAGTTTATTAAAGAGGAAAGAGAGGAGATGGGAGATCCAGAACCCTGCAGAATTAAACACACTGAACACACTGAAGAACTAACAGGTTGGTGCTTATTCTTCATTCTTCATTAATAATGATGATGGTTCTAAGTACATTTATATTGTGTTTGTTGTAATTGGAAATATATTTAGAGATATTCAATTATATTACTAAATCAAATACAGAACCCGCTGTTACATTAGGGTTTAACTTTGTGTCTTTTCACTTTTTAATGAGTTAATGACAAATAAATGCTTTTTGCTGTTATTTCAGAGTTGACTGAAGAAAATGAGGACAATGAAGAATTGAGAGAAGTTGAGGAGAAAATTCACTTAAAAACTGGAGAAAACCACTTGAGTAGCTGTGAAAGCAAACAGATATTATTAAAGAAAACAAGAGCCAATAAATCTTTTACCTGCACTCAGTGTGGAAAGAGCTGCAAATATAAACATATTCTTGATGTTCACATGAGAGTTCATACTGGAGAAAAACCTTACAAGTGTTCACACTGTGACAAGAGACTCAATCAGTCTGGACACCTGAATAAACATAAAAGGATCCACACTGGAGAAAAACCATATGCATGTGATCAGTGCGGGAAGAGATTAACAACAAAAGGAAGTCTTTTGGTGCATATGAGAGTTCATACTGGAGAGAAGCTGTTCACTTGTGGTCAGTGTGGAAAGAGTTTTTCAGGATCAGCAAACCTTCAGAGGCACATAAACATCCACGCTAGAGAGAAACTGCACACATGTGATCAATGTGGGAAAACATTTTTGAGTACTTCAGACCTGAAAACACACCTGAGAGTTCATACAAAGGAGAAACCACATTCATGTCATTTGTGTGGAAAGAGTTTTTCACGTCTTCAATATTTGAAAATACATCAGAAAATACATTCTGGTGTGAGAGATTACATGTGCTTTGAGTGTGAAAAGACTTTTACTTCAGCGAGCGGTTTGAAACAGCACCATAGGATTCACACTGGAGAGAAACCTTACAAGTGTTCACACTGTGACAAGAGATTCTGTAAGACAGGAGACCTAAAAAGACATGAGAGGATTCACACTGGAGAGAAACCTTACAAGTGTTCACACTGTGATAAGAGATTCAGTCAGTCATCACATCTGAAAACACACGAGAGGATTCACACTGGAGAGAAACCGTATCAATGCACTGCATGTGGGAAGCATTTCAGTCAATATTCTGCCCTACACAGACATACAAAAAACAATCACATTAAGTAGATCATCTTCAGATCTTTCAGGTCTGTTTCGCATCATTACAAAAAGATGACACAGTAATGAATCAAGCTATGAAATATCATCTGCATACATCTGTCATCACAAGTGACATGATGAAGAAACATTATCTAAAGTTTTCACAGTGAATAAAGTTAATCTTCATCTTCAGAACCAGCAGAATCAACTGATTGATTTAGATAAACTCAAAGATGGAGTTCCTCAACAAAGAATAATGTAAAAAATAAAATCCTTGTTTTTAATTTTTCTGCAAGATATAAATTATATCTCCTGTTGTTCACATAATGAATATGTGTCACTTGTAGTTTGCTTACTCTTTTGCTTTTCTTCATTAAAGTTTTTACAAACTGCTCTTGTTCAGGACGCCTTAGCCCCTTTTACACTGCACGTTGGACCCGGAAAATTGCCAGATCACCTTCTGTGTGAACGCAAACAGGATTGATCCCGGGTCGGAGACCTAGTAACATTGCTGGGTTCAGTCCTGGAATGAACTCGGTGTGAACAAAAATAATGCCGTAAATGGTGTCGTAGTGATGATGCACATTAGCGTGCTACTCTTTTACCAGGTGTTTTGAAGGCTGATCAACTTTCGCAAGGATAAAAATATCCTTATGTCACGTGTCTTTACAGGACCTTTACGGGTTGTGTGTGTACGCACGCACATATTCCATGTAATCACTGGCAGTGTGAAAGGGGCAAAATGTAGCAACCCAGGAACAATTGCCGGGACACATTACCCGTGTATTTTCTGGAATGGCAGTGTGAAAGGGGCTTTTGTATGTTTATGTTATTTATTTATTTGAACAGGTACACTGTAAAATATACATTAACCTTAGAAAGGAGAGATGCATTATACCAGGTTGTAGCGCTTATGCTAATTTCCACCTGTAGTCCCTGGGCAGGCTGATGACAAATAGATACACATATTAATAATACATTTACCCCAAAACAGCATTAAAATTACCAGACCCTTTTATTCCTCAACATTCATTAACAAATACACTCTCATGTATACATCAATTACAATGCATTATGTGAACATGTTTGTTTTAGAAGAAGCCATTTTTTGGCCTGATGTAAAAAAAAAAGTGTAAAAATTTACGAATAAAAACTCTATTGCCAACTTGTTCCACTGTCTGATGGCCATACTTAAGAAAGCTTAATTATGTTTTCAAAACTAAATATACTATGTTTTTTAAGAATATGACAGTGATGAAATAGCTGAAATTTGTTGTCATGAACTTTTATACAATGATTTCATGGGCCTTATTGCTGTTTTACATGCCTGTGACCAACTCATCATGCAATAATGAAAGTGCGGAATTTTCATCACATTTAATATAAATTAGATGCATCTATAGTCAGAAAGTTCCAAATACATCTAAAATGTACAATGTTAATTTTCAAAGTTTTAGCCATCTTTTAAATATGTTTTTTTTAGATGAAAAATTTGGGTCAAGAATGACTAATTTCAAATAAATCAAAGCAACTGAACAACATTCATTAGGAACACAGTGTCAATAATGTAAAAATGATAGTTAAAGGCAGTTCATCATTGAATTCAGTGATGTCATCTCTGTTCAGTTAAATAGTGTTTGTGCATTTATTTGCAATCAAGTCAATGATATCGCTGTAGATGAAGTGACCCCAACTAAGCAAGCCAGAGGCGACAGCGGCAAGGAACCGAAACTCCATCGGTGACAGAATGGAGAAAAAAACCTTGGGAGAAACCAGGCTCAGTTGGGGTCAGTTCTCCTCTGACCAGACGAAACCAGTAGTTCAATTCCAGACTGCAGCAAAGTCAGATTGTGCAGAAGAATCATCTGTTTCCTGTGGTCTTGTCCTGGTGCTCCTCTGAGACAAGGTCTTTACAGGGGATCTGTATCTGGGCTCTAGTTGTCCTGGTCTCCGCTGTCTTTCAGGGCAGTAGAGGTCCTTTCTAGGTGCTGATCCACCATCTGGTCTGGATACGTACTGGATCCGGGTGACTGCAGTGACCCTCTGATCTGGATACAGACTGGATCTGGTGGCTACGGTGACCTCGGAACAAGAGAGAAACAGACTAATATTAGCGTAGATGCCATTCTTCTAATGATGTAGCAAGTACATTGGGTGTTATGTGAAGTGTTTCCTGTTCTGGTTTACCTAATTAATGCAGCCAAAAAATCCTTTAACGGATTTGGATATTAAAAGCATATTAGTATGTTATGTGTAAGCCAGGTTAAAGAGATGGGTCTTTAATCTAGATTTAAACTGCAAGAGTGTGTCTGCCTCCCGAACAATGTTAGGTAGGTTATTCCAGAGTTTAGGCGCCAAATAGGAAAAGGATCTGCCGCCCGCAGTTGATTTTGATATTCTAGGTATTATCAAATTGCCTGAGTTTTGAGAACGTAGCGGACGTAGAGGAGTATAATGTAAAAGGAGCTCATTCAAATACTGAGGTGCTAAACCATTCAGGGCTTTATAAGTAATAAGCAATATTTTAAAATCTATACGATGTTTGATAGGGAGCCAGTGCAGTGTGGACAGGACCGGGCTAATATGGTCATACTTCCTGGTTCTAGTAAGAACTCTTGCTGCTGCATTGTGGACTAGCTGTAGTTTGTTTACCAAGCGTGCAGAACAACCACCCAATAAAGCATTACAACAATCTAACCTTGAAGTCATAAATGCATGGATTAACATTTCTGCATTTGACATTGAGAGCATAGGCCGTAATTTAGATATATTTTTGAGATGGAAAAATGCAGTTTTACAAATGCTAGAAACGTGGCTTTCTAAGGAAAGATTGCGATCAAATAGCACACCTAGGTTCCTAACTGATGACGAAGAATTGACAGAGCAACCATCAAGTCTTAGACAGTGTTCTAGGTTATTACAAGCAGAGTTTTACCGGCGTTTCATTCACAACTTCAGCAAACTAGCCGCGCCTCTGACCGCCTTGACCTCCGCCAAGACTGCGTTCAGGTGGTCAGACACAGCTGAGGCTGTGTTTGCTAAACTTAAGAGCTGTTTCATTTCAGCCCCAATTCTGATTATCCCTGACCCTACATGTCAGTTTGTGGTGGAGGTCGATGGCGTCGGAGGTGGGGGTAGGAGCGGTGTTATCTCAACATTCTCCCTTAGACGACAAGGTCCACCCTTGCGCGTATTTTTCATATCGTTTATCTCCTGCAGAACGAAATTACAATATTGGTAACCGAGAATTGTTGGCAGTTAAGATGGCATTGGAGGAATGGCGAAACTGGTTAGAAGGATCGGGGGTTCCTTTTATAGTATGGACTGATCACAAGAATTTAGAATACATTACCACTGCCAAAAGGTTGAACTCCAGGCAGGCTCGGTGGGCACTTTTTTCCGACGTTTTGACTTTACTATTTCGTACCGCCCGGGTTCCAATAATAGACGATTCTTTGTCACGTATTTTTGACCATGTAAGTCTGTCCTCAGGGTTTCACCCCCAGAGCAATGGTCAAACCGAGAGAGCCAACCAAGATTTGGAAAGGGTGTTGCGATGTTTGGTCTCCAAGAATCCTTCCTCCTGGAGCCAAAAATTGTCTATGGTGGAGTACGCCCACAATACCTTACCAGTATCAGCTACGGGGCTATCTCCTTTTGAGTGTAGTGTAGGTTACCAGCCACCTATTTTTCCCAGTATGGAATCCGAGGTTTCGGTCCCCTCCGTTCACGCCTTCGTCCAGAGGTAATGTGTGTGAATAGAGTATTAGCAATGTAAGCGCAGTTAGCAGCAACCACGCTTGCTGATGCTAACGGGCTAAAAGCTAATAGCGGACCCAGGAGATCAAAATAAAACTAGTGATAGCGAGGCGCTCTGATTGTTTTTGTTGTAGAATACAATAGAGGATATATTCACACATTATATAAACGGAAACGATGATGTATAAAATAGATTTTTAAGTTAAAAATAGTCAATGAAAAGAATATAGTGACGGAGCTCAAACGCTTAATTTACATTATACTCCTCTACGTCCGCTACGTACTCAAAACTCAGGAAATGTGATAATACCTAGAATATCAAAATCAACTGCGGGCGGCAGATCCTTTTCCTATTTGGCGCCTAAACTCTGGAATAACCTACCTAACATTGTTCGGGAGGCAGACACACTCTTGCAGTTTAAATCTAGATTAAAGACCCATCTCTTTAACCTGGCTTACACATAACATACTAATATGCTTTTAATATCCAAATCCGTTAAAGGATTTTTAGGCTGCATTAATTAGGTAAACCGGAACCGGAAACACTTCACATAACACCCGATGTACTTGCTACATCATTAGAAGAATGGCATCTATGCTAATATTAGTCTGTTTCTCTCTTGTTCCGAGGTCACCGTAGCCACCAGATCCAGTCTGTATCCAGATCAGAGGGTCACTGCAGTCACCCGGATCCAGTACGTATCCAGACCAGATGGTGGATCAGCACCTAGAAAGGACCTCTACATCCCTGAAAGACAGCGGAGACCAGGACAACTAGAGCCCCAGATACAGATCACCTGTAAATACCTTGTCTCAGAGGAGCACCAGGACAAGACCACAGGAAACACACAATCTGACACAATCTGCACAATCTGACTTTGCTGCAACTTGGAATTGAACTAATGGTTTCGTCTGGTCAGAAGAGAACTGGCCCCCCAACTGAGCCTGGTTTCTCCCAAGGTTTTTTTCTCCATTCTGTCACCGATGGAGTTTCGGTTCCTTGCCGCTGTCGCCTCTGGCTTGCTTAGTTGGGGTCACTTCATCTACAGTGATATCATTGACTTGATTGCAAATTAATGCACAGACACTATTTAAACTGAACAGAGATGACATAACTGAATTCAATAATGAACTGCCTTTAACTATCATTTTGCATTATTGAGACAATGTTTTTCAAATTAATGTTGTTCAGTTGCTTTGACGCAATGTATTTAGTTTAAAGCGCTATATAAATAAAGGTGACTTTGACTTTAAAGTCAGGCACGTCAGCGGGCAGCCTCATGTTATTGTAGCAGTGGAAAGTGCTGCTGCACATGAGAAGGACCCCAAGCCAAAACTTTTGAAAGATTCAACAACAGTCCTTTGGAGATAAAGGTAGTCAGAGAATCTCATTCTGGAAATGGGGTGGAGAAGTTGGCAGCTTTCACCTGGACAAGACCACAGGGACTGCAAACTATAAATAAAACATGGTAAAACAAAGTGCTTCAGCCAGAAATAAAAGCTTTGTCAAACAGGTTTTTAATCTTGACTTAAAAATGAACACAGAGGGAGCTAATCGAATAGAAGAGGGCAACTCATTCCAAAGTCTTGGGGCGATAGATGAAAACGCACGATCGCCCCTGGACTTCAGCCTCGTCTTTGGTGTAAACAATAGTCTCTGGTTTGATGACCGGAGAGATCTTGTTTCACTGCGTTCAATTAAAAGTTCAGATATATATGAAGGGGCCATACCATGTAGTGACTTAAACACGATTAATACAATTTTAAAATCAACTCTATAGTGTACAGGCAGCCAGTGTAAAGACTGTAAAACTGGAGTGATATGATCCCGCTTACGAGACCTGGTCAGAAATCTTGCTGCTGCGTTCTGAACCAGCTGTAAACGAGAAAGAGCTGTTTGACTAATCCCAGCATACAGTGAGTTGCAGTAATCCAATCTGGAGGTAATGAAAGCATGTATCACTTTTTCAAGGTTTTTAAAAGATAGGAAAGATTTTACTTTAGCAAGAAGCCGCAGTTGGAAAAAGGAAGATTTAACCACAGTATTAATCTGTCTATCAAATTTCATTTGCTCATCAAATACAACACCCACATTTTTTACATGTTGCTTAACATACGGTTATAACTCACCCAAATTTGGAATTGTAGAAGTCACAGAAACAGAGGGTTTAAAAACAATCAATTCTGTTTTGCTCTCATTGAAATTTAAAAAGTTTAGAGACAACCATTTCTTTACATCACTCAAACAAAGCAATAGTGCAATCAGTCCATCCAGTGCATTCCGTTTTAGAGGCAGATAAACTTGGTCCTATTTGTCAGATAGGATCTAAACCACTGCAGGGCACTGCCAGTAATGCCAGCACAATATTCCAGTCGATCGAGAAGTACAGCGTGATTGACAGTATCAAATGCAGCGGTGAGATCTAAAAGGAGTAAAACCGCATAGTTGCCTGAGTCACATGTTAACAGTATATCATTTGAAACTTTCAGCAGAGCAGTCTCAGTAGAGTGATGTTTTCTAAACCCAGAATTGAAAACCTTGAAGATCAAATTTTCAGCCATAAAAGATTGTATTTGATCAAGAACTGATTTCTCAATAATTTTTTAATGAAAGACAAATTAGAGATGGGCCTAAAATTTGTCAGAATAGTAGGATCCATACCCTGTTTTTTAAGCAGAGACAGTTGCATGTTTAAGCGACTCTGGAAAAGTACCTGTTTGTAAACAGCGATTTATCAAAGACAGAGGATTTTGAACAACCACATCTATAACTTGCTTAAAGAAGAGAGGGGGCATTACATCAATTGGGGAACCACATGCTTTCATGTGATCCACTATTTCTATCAGATGGTTATCTGTAACAGGAGTAAAACAACTAAAAACAGCAGTACATCTAGAGAGAGTTGAAGGGTCAGATGAAACTGGGTTTAGCCCCATTCTTAAGCCATGTGTCTTCTGTACAAAGAAACAAAGAAAGTCTTCACAGGAAACTAATGACACTTCTATATCAAGACCAGTGGAGGGTTTTTGGTTTATGACAATTCTTGTTTATAATGTCAGTGAAATAAATTGATCTCGCCGTTTTCACTGCTTTCTGATATTGAGTTTGTGAGTCTCTGAACATTTGCATTGAAACCTGAAGTCTGTCCTTCCTCCATTTTCTTTCAAATCTTCTGCAAATACGCCTAAGAGTGCGAGTTGTGTCATTAAGCCAAGGCTCAGATTTCGGTTTATGGAGACCAGGTGCCACTTGGTCTAGAGCATGAACACAGGTGAAGTTAAAACTGGGAAGTAGTTCTTCAGCACTTGCATCGGTGTTTAGAACGTCACTTTGTAGCAAACCTTCACTAAATGCTGAGCGAAAAGCTTCCCTGGTAGCTGATGTGATAAGCCGCGACTGGCGGGCCGAATACATCGGCGTAACAGTTTTGTTAAAAGATGGAATCGTAAACATAATAGTCTTGTGGTCAGAGAAACCATTTTCACACACCTCTAGTTCATTCAGAGAGCAGCCGTAAGTTAGCACTAAATCCAGTGTATGGCCATGCTGATGAGTGGGTACATTGATCTGAAGCGTCAGATCAAATGCATTTAGCAGATTGATAAATTCCTTTGCTAAGGAATCTGCTGCACAACAGACATGAACATTAAAGTCCCCAACAATCATTAGTTTGTCATATTTTGCAATAAAATCTCCCGAAAAGTCAGCAAAATCCTTCAGAAAATTTGAATTAGGTTTTGGGGGACGATAAATCAGTGCAAACAGAACAGGGTCGCATAGCTCCAGAGTAAACAACTGTAGCTCAAAGCTTTGGTATTCCTTTGAAACTACGGGACGGCAGGAAAAAATGTCTTTATAAATAGAGGCCAGACCACCACCTCGTCCCGTTGTACGCGGTGAATTTAAAAACAGAGAGTTTGACGGAACCATTTCAGAAAAGGCGCTAATATCCCCCGGAGTAATCCATGTTTCAGTCAAAAAGAGAAGGTCTAGGTGGCGAGCAGAGAAAAAGTCATTTATAATGAAAGTCTTGTTTACTACCGACCTGGCGTTAATCAAAGCCATTCTGAGCAGCGCTGGAAGTTCAGGAGAGGCCGCAGGTTGTTTCGCCCGAGGCAGCAGCCGAAGATTCCCCTGACACACTCCTCCCCGCGCAGGGCGAGGCGCGTGAAAAACCGGGAGCGGCTCCAGCGAGGTGGGAAACACGGGAACAATCCAACCATGCACTGGCTCCAGAGAACGCCAGCGCTGGTAACATATCCCGAAGTCCTTCATAAAGCTCCCTGGGGAAGAACACGACTCCCGATGGAGTCGCAGGTAGCATTTTAGCTTAACAGCTAGGCCACCTTGTCGTCCACGTCGTCTCTTTCGCCTTCTGCTCGGCAGGGAGCAAGGCCAGTGGCGTATACAGTCAGGAATTGACTTCAGAAAGGGAGGTGGAGCACCATGAAAACTGATGAGTTGTTTATATGAAATTTCTTCCAACTTTAATAGAGTACATCGGTCATATGTTAAAACTGGTGAAGCACACTGTGTTAAACACTTCATAAATGAGCTTAAAACAAACAAACTCAGGACTATGCTGAGCGATAGACGGCATGCAAACCACAACGGCACCATCTTCCTAGATCATGTCATAGGGGTTAAATTCCTAAAAAACAAATAAAATAAAATTGAGAAGATAAATCATCCAACGAGATTCCATCAGTGATACGCACTGAAAGAAGATGTTCTTAATCTGGTTCCACAAGTGATGTCAGTAAAGTTCATGAATAGGATTCTCTTCATGAATAGGGCTTGGGCGTCGTGACGTCATTACTTGGCTTGGCCGCCACGTTGATAGCGTCCTTTACTGCTACTCGGTCTACTGCGCAGTGTTTAGACATACTCCCTCTCATTCGTGTGTCTTAATTTGATTAATTAAAAATCTATTTCAACCATGGTAAACCGTTGCTGTATTGTGGGGTGTAATAGCACAACACATAATCACCATGGGGAAAATAAAATGATAATGGATTAACTTTACACCGCTTTCCTGCTTGGAGGCGCGATCACGGAGAACATAACATCTGAATACTAATTTATATAGCTTAAGTCAACATTGAAAATAAGGGAAATTTCTCGGGTTACTTATCCAAAATACGGGAAATTTCAACATTCATCTTTTTGTTGCTATCCCTCTGCTGACAGCAAAAACAAAACTGCTGCATTAACTAACGTTAAGCGATTTGTGAAGCTAGGTCTAACGTGACTTTAGTTGCAGATTTGCGTGAAATTGTGCTCTCACAACAACCAAGCTATCTTAAAAAGCCCAACCTTACGCTAAAGGTTGCTTTCAAGTGAGCAAAACAATGCTTTGAAAACATCTGTTTCGCTGGAAGGGCAAGGGGTAGCAACAGGACAACAGTACAGAGACTGACAGGTCCGATCGAAGGGCTAACGGGATATTTTACAGGAAAATACTAAAACGGGAAGACAGTGGGAAAAGAGCTCAAATACGTGAGAACCCCGGATAAAAACGGGAGGGTTGACAGCTTCTAACTACACTTTTGTTAAAAGTACATGTGTGAATGGATGTTAGCGCTAACGTTTACCAAACAGCAAGGTGTAGCGCAGCTTACCTTTGTCCAGATTACTGCAACGTATACTGTTTGCCGGTTTTATGATCTGCAACTCCTGAACATATCCATTTGTGAACTGCACATTAGACTCCAATGACTTGTAGCTTCGGAACTGTTCTGAAGTGTAGGCGCTCACAAAACAAACAAGGAAGCCGAAGATATCTGTAATGCAAAAGTGTGGCAGCAAGTAATCGTCGGTGCTCCACTCTTTGTTGGGAATTTCATATGGATCCGGTATGGTGCACATCCCTATTTTGTGTATCCCTTTAAATCCCACAACCTTTTCGCGATTGTACCATCCTTTCTCTTTCTCCCAACTCTGCATCTTCTCGTTCGACTTGCTGAATGTTTACATTCGCGAAGCTACCAGCAGGACCGCCACGTCCCAGAATGCAACGCGGCGCCCAAGCCCTATTATCCAGAAAGCAGTTGACAAAATGTATCAGGAAGTCTTTTTATTTTTGACTGAGCAGTAAACCAAGCCTTTTTCAATCTGCCCTAGCTTTATATATATATATATATATATATATATATATATATATATATATATATATATATATACATACACACACACACATCGTTGATATGTTTTATTATTTGTATTTGAATATATCTGCACATTTCTGATTTTAGCGTGTGAATGGGGACTTTTATTTTGGAGGGGAGATATGACATCATAAGACTGTGCCTCCTCCTGCTATGTTGTGGCTGAAGAAAAGGCTTGTGTTTTTGAAGTGTTCCAAACTGTTCAGGATATTTTATGCTTCTAATGAGAACTCTTAAATTAATGTTTTATGACATGTAACATTGCAATGCTTAGTATGAAATTTTGTAGTTTATTATTAATTATTTGTTTTGAGCAAAGTGCAATTGCACAGGAATAACACATTTAGATTTATTTTCTTTCTGTTAATTATTCTCCTCTTGTCCAAACTCACAGATAATCATCTACATGACACACTATTATAAAGATGTCGTTTATTAAAGAGGAGAGTGAAGACATTAGGATTACAGAAGTGTTCAGTATCAAACATGAAGATACTGAGGAACAAACAGGTTTGTTTCTTTCTCAAAGCTGAACTCATTTGATTCTTATTCACAGTACAGCTTGACAGGAATTAATGATGTTTCTGAAGAATGTTATATGATTTTCCTAATTATGGCTTTTTTTTGACCTGGAGTCTAGGCTAAAGGGATAGTTCACCCCAAAATGAATGTTAACCCTTAATTTACTCACCATCAAGCTGTCCTATGTTTATATGACTTTCTTCTGTCAGACGAACACATTCAGAGTTATTTAAAAAATATATATCCTGGTTTTTTCTAGCTTTATAATGGAAGTGAATAGGGGGTGAGATTTTGATGGTTATTCACATTTGACATATGCTAACTTCTGTGATGTAGTGTAGTGCACACTCCTGTGATGTACTACGCATTATAATCACATGAGCTGCACAGCACATAGGAGTGTGCACTACGTCACGAATATTAACACAAGTCAAATGTGTATCCGCATGGCTCCAGAAGCTAGTTGTTTTGTTTATTGAGTTTTAAATAAAGATATTTGTCTTACACACTTTTATTAACCTCTTGGAGCTGTGTGAAGTGCGTTTTATGATGTTGGATGATTTTTAAGCTTAAAAATTTCATTCACTACAATTATAATGCTTGAAGGTGCAGGGTATTTTTATAAAATACTCTTCACGCTTTATATGTTTCCCTTGGGAGATATCATCAGGAAACATGGTGTTAGCTTTCACTGTTATGCTGATGATACTCAGCTCTGTATTTCTTCGCGGCCCGGTGAAGCACACCAATTTGAAAAACTAATGGAATGCATAGTCGTTTAAAAAACTGGATGATGAGTAATTTCTTAGGGCCATAAAAACTCTGTTTGTAATAACCTAGAACACTGTCTAAGACTTGATGGCTGCTCTGTCAATTCTTCGTCATCAGTTAGGAACCTAGGTGTGCTACTTGATCGCAATCTTTCCTTAGAAAGCCACGTTTCTAGCATTTGTAAAACTGCATTTTTCCATCTCAAAAATATATCTAAATTACGGCCTATGCTCTCAATGTCAAATGCAGAAATGTTAATCCATGCATTTATGACTTCAAGGTTAGACTATTGTAATGCTTTATTGGGTGGTTGTTCTGCACGCTTAGTAAACAAACTACAGCTAGTCCAAAATGCAGCAGCAAGAGTTCTTACTAGAACCAGGAAGTATGACCATATTAGCCCGGTCCTGTCCACACTGCACTGGCTCCCTATCAAACATCGTATAGATTTTAAAATATTGCTTATTACTTATAAAGCCCTGAATGGTTTAGCACCTCAGTATTTGAATGAGCTCCTTTTACATTATACTCCTCTACGTCCGCTACGTTCTCAAAACTCAGGCAATTTGATAATACCTAGAATATCAAAATCAACTGCGGGCAGCAGATCCTTTTCCTATTTGGCGCCTAAACTCTGGAATAACCTACCTAACATTGTCCGGGAGGCAGACACACTCTTGCAGTTTAAATCTAGATTAAAGACCCATCTCTTTAACCTGGCTTACACATAACATACTAATATGCTTTTAATATCCAAATCCGTTAAAGGATTTTTAGGCTCCATTAATAAGGTGAACCGGAAACACTTCACATAACACCCGATGTACTTGCTACATCATTAGAAGAATGGCATCTACGCTAATATTAGTCTGTTTCTCTCTTGTTCCGAGGTCACCGTAGCCACCAGATCCAGTCTGTGTCCAGATCAGAGGGTCACTGCAGTCACCCGGATCCAGTACGTATCCAGACCAGATGGTGGATCAGCACCTAGAAAGGACCTCTACTGCCCTGAAAGACAGCGGAGACCAGGACAACTAGAGCCCAGATACAGATCCCCTGTAAAGACCTTGTCTCAGAGGAGCACCAGGACAAGACCACAGGAAACAGATGATTCTTCTGCACAATCTGACTTTGCTGCAGCCTGGAATTGAACTACTGGTTTCGTCTGGTCAGAGGAGAACTGACCCCAACTGAGCCTGGTTTCTCCCAAGGTTTTTTTCTCCATTCTGTCACCGATGGAGTTTCGGTTCCTTGCCGCTGTCGGCTCTGGCTTGCTTAGTTGGGGTCACTTCATCTACAGCGATATCATTGACTTGATTGCAAATAAAAACAGACACTATTTCAACTGAACAGAGATGACATCACTGAATTCAATGATGAACTGCCTTTAACTATCATTCTGCATTATTGAGACACTGTTTTCCAAATGAATGTTGTTCAGTGCTTTGACGCAATGTATTTTGTTTAAAGCACTATATAAATAAAGGTGATTGATTGATAAATAACTCTGATTGTGTTCGTCTGAAAGAAGTTGAGGGTGAGTAAATCTTGGGGTAATTCTCGTTTGAGGTTAACTAACCTTTTAACTTGTATTTGTTTCTATTCACCTTAGACCTGAAAGTGCTGAAAGAGGAGGGTCAAGAACTGAATCAAAATGAAGAGAAGTACCTGAATGAGGAAAATCCAGACTTCAAAACGGAAGAAAAATATCTTAGCTGCTCACAGACTGAAGAGGTTTCCACACGAATAAGAGCCAAGAAGACAGGAACTAGAGGTATCTCCTGCAAACACTGTGGAGAATCTTTACTCAAAACTAAACCCTTAAAAGACACATGGGAATTCACACTGAAGAGAAACCTTCCATCTGCAAACACTGTGGAAAGAGTTTTACTCATTAAGGAAACCTTAAAAAGCACATACAAACTCAGACTGGAGAGAAGCCTTATGCATGCACTCAGTGTGGAAAGAGTTTTTATTGAAAAAGGAAGTATTAAAGTGTGTCAGTGGTGTATAAAGCACCTGAAAGTCATACTCAAGCAAAAGTACAGAGATCTTACCAGAAAATTACTTTGGCAGACGTTAAAGTCACCTTCAGAATATTACTTGAGTAAAAGTATTAAAGTATGTGATATTTATTATACTTAAGAAAAGTATTTTTAAAATCTCAAATGTACTTAATTATTGAAAGTTAAAGTACAAGTAAATGCAAAATGTAAAATTTCATACACAGCGTGAGTAGCAAGATAATATTCAGTTTTACGTTTTTCTTCAATTTTGTATTTTTGGGTAAGAATAAGGAGCACCTCATCCAGTACGTGGTGTCTTTTATTCCTTATTTTTATGCCAAGAAAACATTTCTGGAATCTGCATCTGAAACAGCATTTAGATGTATTTACAAATTTTATGAATCTCAGAGGGGACATGGATGCATTTATACTGCAGTTTTTAAAATTAAAAGGTTAAATACTGTTATTTTAAATGATTTAAGACATGAAAAAAGTCTCAATTTAAACGCCAGTATATGGCAGAAAATGACAGTTATATGGCAGTTAATGAGTGAGTCATTGCGTCAACGGCTGATTTATTAAGGAATAAAGCATTTGACTGTTGTTAATAAGTGAATCACTGAATCCTTTATTCAACCTATTTGTTCAAAATGTTGATTCATTCATTAAGTAAACTTTTACTCAAAAAAGATGCAAAACAGTGCTGTGATCTTTAATTTGGAACTATTTTTATTGGCAAAATTGACAAAAACTAGAAATGTAAGTCACTCTTATTGCTAATTTTAAAGTCGGCATGAAATCAAATTTGACAAATCTTCTTTTTATATGTAATATTGTAGTGTTTATTATAAATGATTTATCTGTGTACTTCATTATTTTTTTAAAATTCATGTACCCTTATAATCTTTAATCAAATACATTACCCTACCATCCCCCCTCGAAACGACCTCTCTTCTCTTTCGGTCACGTGCCATGACGAAAGGGTGCGGCCAGAGCCGATGAGGGTGCGGGTATAGGTGTCTTTCTCGTTTTTTGCGCCGCCTCTCAGAGAAACTCTCGAGGGTGAACTTGACCGACAACTTCACTCGACTCATCTTGGTTTGCAGGAGGCTCGTATAAATATGGGCTGATTCTTGCCTGAAAATTTAGCTCCTCGTCCTCATTCTCGTCGCCAGGCTCCTCAATAAAAAATCCTTCATGGGAGGGTAACGGTGGAGAGAAATCCTCCACAACTGAATGTAAACTAGCATTCAAATCTGCCTTCATTTTGTTTGCAACGCCCAACCTCCAACGATCCAATCAATTCCCCGATGGACGAAACCAAGCCCCGCCCTACATTTTTTTATAATTTCAGAAGCCGTTAAACTCGGATATACGTCACAGCGAGGAAAAAATGACAATCTCAACTTCCGTTTCATGCCGACTTTAACTGTTTATTATTACATTTGTTATCACGCTGATATCTGCAGAAAAACGTGATATACTCTTTCCGTGATATAGATGAATAATTGAATTATATAAATATGAAAAGCATACAGTAGCATTTTTGCCTGTCTACAATTTAGAATGCCTTGAATTTACAATTTTAATGGACTAATAGATCTACCTGATAATGTCAGATGGCACATCATTACAACAACACTAACCATATTATAACAGACGGTATACTGTATATCACTGTCAGATTTTTTTTTTTTTTGCTCTTGGTACATGCATGCATACATACAACTACAGACATATTCAACATGAGAACAGGGAGACAATAATTAGAGATGGAGAATGAATTAAAGAAATAAATTACAGAACACTGGTAATAATTCGTGTGTTAGCTGTTTAAGATGGAGATGGCATGGGGGGGGGTTATGCCTAGATGTTCTGGCGCACAGACATTTATAGAAACCAGACAGTTATAGAAGACCACAGAAATGACACAATAACAGCTGTATAAAACGGTGTCATCTGCACCTGTGGCAGGTTGAACTTTTTTTTTTGTTGTCAAAGGAAGTTCAACCTCTGCTGAGCCTTTTTTTCACTATGGTGTCAATGTGAGTGCCCCACTTCAGGTCCTGAGTGATGGTGGTTGAATGACTTCTGTCCATGATGGTGAGTCTTCCATCATTTCAACAGTTTTGAGCATGTTGAGCTCCAGATTTTTGTGACTGCACCAGAAAGCCAGCTGCTCAACCTCTTGTCTGTAACCAGAAAACCTCTTGTCTGTAAGCAGTCATTTCCCACAATTCCTCCTCCTGCTCGCCTGCTCATTGTCACCAATCATTCAGTCACGATTACCAGCTGTCTCTCATTCCACCTGCACTGGTTAAAAGGACTACACACACACACACACACACACAGACCTTCCAGATTTTTGGCTTGAATTGTTACTCACCTGACATCTACTTACCGGTTGTTTGTTTGCACTCCCAAGTCTCTCCTATCTCCGATCTCCAGTTCGTTATCTCCAGTCAGCTCTGTGTCTCCATCTCCAAGTTTCGTGTGCTCTTCCAACAAGGAAGGAAAGGAAAGCGTTTATCTCTCCATCAAGTCCTATAAACGTGTGTGGTTCCTCACCTGTCTGATCTTCCTCCTGCTCAATCTGTTATGCTTATTCAAGATTCAAGATTTTTCTATGACCAGCAGTGAAGTGTAAGATCACATGTTGCCTTATCAATGCTGTTGTGTTAATTAAAGCCTGTTTGCAACATTATTCTTCTCTCTCTCTGATCTGTGTACCACTGACAGAAGACTAGAACATCAAAAGACAACACAGTATGAGCTCCATTGTTGATCAGCCCATGCAAATCCTTTCAATAACCCAGTAAGTGCCCCTGGGAGTACTGGTGGAATATGATGGGATGTCTTGGAGCCCAGAAATGGCTCCAGCCCCCAAACTCGACACAGATTTTGCTCCTGTCCCCATCTAGAGATGACTTCTACTGTCAAGTACAATCCAATAAAGGCTCCAGAATGCTCTCCAGAGTCCAGCCAGGAGCTCCCTTTAGTCATAGAGCTTGGCGTGGGGCCCAACTCTCCTTCATCTCATCTCCTTTTTGTGAGTACCCAGGCAAGTACAAAATTGGTTAGTTCTCCATGGTAGCCCTCGTGCAAAGACCATCAACTCTGCACGACTCCATCGAGGAAGGACAGGCACTTGATTATTGCTTTTTTCCCCTTTCTTTACCTTTATTTACTTTTTGTACAACTTGTTCTCATCTACTTGTTTAGGATAATTGTACTCACTATGTGCTTTTGAATCTCGACTATTACCACGAACACTCCAAAATCACACACTGTATGTTGGAGGCAGGCCAATCCTAATCATTTACAGCCTATCCTTCTGTCCTCTACTCTGGAACTGTCTGTCTGCTGTTTACAAAACATAATTTAATTATTCAATTGCCACTCTATACCTTCTCAAACTCTTGGCCCTAACTGAGACTTGGATCAAAACCAACACTCTGTGTGCTTTCATGACTTCCTTCACCCTCTCAGTTTTCAACACTGGACACAAACTGTGTTACTGACGCTCTTTACTCCACTCTAACATCTTGTTTAGACAACTTTTGCCCACTTTCATCCAGACCAGCACACACTACTCTCTCTCTGCCCCCTGGCTGTCTCAAGTTCTCTGTGAACTTCACTCTTAACTCAGGGCTGCAGAGAGAATATGGTGCAAATCAAAAAACTCTACCAACCTTGGTGTGTATCAGTCACTCCTCTCTTCTTTCTTTACAAATGTCTCCGCTGCTAAAAATGACATACTACCACAACAAAATTAACAACTTTTCTGACTCTTGCACACTTTTCAAAACTTTCTCTTCTCTGTCCTTCTCCCCTTCCTCCTTCATCAACTCTTACAGCTGATGACTTTGTAATTTGCTTCACAAATAAAACAAGAACCAACACTGACCAATTCCCCACACCACAAACTGATGATAACTACTTAACGACGAATACACACTTTCTCTCCACCTCTGCACTCTCGGAGACAGAGATTTCCTAACTTATCCTTTCCAATCATCCTACTACTTGTCCACTTGATCCTATCCCCACTCGCCTCCTTCAGGCCATTTCTTCTTCCGTCATACCTTCACTTACTCACATTATCAACACCTCTCTTCACTCTGGTACATTTTCCTCCGCATTAAAGCAGGCTCGGGTAAGCCCACTGCTTAAGAAACCCTTTCTAAATCTAACACTTTTAGAAAACTACAGACCTGTATGCCTTCTTCCATTCATTGCAAAGACACTTGAGAGGGCTGTGTTCAACCAGTTCTCTATGTTCCTTGGACAGAACAACCTCCTGGACAGCAACCAATCTGGCTTCAAAAGTGGCCACTCAACTGAGACTGCTCTGCTCTCGGTTACTGAAGCCCTGCGACTAGCAAGAGCAGCTTCAAAATCCTCAGTACTCATCTTACTGGACCTGTCTGCTGCTTTTGACACCGTTAACCACCAGATTCTCCTGTCCACCCTCAGAAAGATGGGCATCTCTGGAACCACACTCCTGTGGGTTAATTCCTACCTCTCTGACAGATCCTTCAGGGTGTCTTGGAGGGGTGAGGTTTCTAAGCCATAACTTCTTGCTACTGGGGTTCCTCAAGGCTCAGTGCTTGAACAACTTCACTTCTCCATCTATATGTCGTCATTAGGGTCTGTCATTCAGAAGCATAGCTTTTCTTCTAACCTCTACGCTGATGACACTCAACTCTACTTCTCATTCCAACCAGATGACCCGGCGGTATCTGCTTGCATTGCAGCCTGTCTGAGAGACATTTCTAGCTGGATGAAAGATCATCACCTTCAACTCAACCTCACTAAGACCGAACTGCTTCTGGTTCCAGCAAACCCATAATTTTATCACAGCTGCTCTATGCTGCTGGGTTTGTCAGCAATAACTCCTTCCAGGACCACCAGAAACCTAGGAGTTTTGATTGATGATCAGTAAAACTTCACACACCACACTGCTACAATGGCCTGGTCCTGCAACTTCTTGTCCAAGCTCTTGTTCTCTCCCGACTGGACTAATGTAATACTCTCCTAGCGGGCCTTCCTGCATGTTCTATCAAACCTCTGCAACTGATCCAGAATGCAGCAGCCAGAGTGGTCTTCAAGGAGTACTTGTGCTTGCCTATAAGATAACCACTGCCACTGCACCAATATACCTAAACTCGCTAGTTCAAACTTATGTGCCCTCCGGAAGCTTGCGCTCTGCAAGTGAACAACATCTTGTGGTGCCATCCCAAAGAGGCACAAAATCACTCTCACTGACCTTCTCCTGGACTGTGCCCAGCTGGTGAAATGACCTCCTGATCTCAGCTATTAAAAAAAAAACAACATCTAAATATGCATCGTTTTCGCTAGTCACACAATCGCACACACCCCAGACTCAACTTTAGTGGAAAATTAGTTTAACTTACAAACGCCAGACCAATGATTCGTCAAACCTGCTTTACTGCAGTCAGTGTTCTTCTGACTTCTGACTATGACTTTCTATTAAAAAGCAATGTACTTCACTTATGGAAAGTTTCATATATATATATATATATATAAAATCGCATCAATATTATTAAAATTTTGTATAGCAATTGACTACTTTATGCTGTTATATCAGGGTTCCGTTTCGGACAAATGAACTGTTTTTTTTTTTATTATTTCAGATTTGACTGAAGAAAATGAGGACAATGAAGAATTGAGAGAAGCTGAGGAGAAAAATCACTTCAAAACTGGAGAAAACCCTTCGCGTTGCTGTCAAAGAAAACAAATATTATTAAAGAAAACAAGAGCCAATAAATCTTTTACCTGCACTCAGTGTGGAAAGAGCTGCAAATATAAACATATTCTTGATGTTCACATGAGAGTTCATACTGGAGAAAAACCGTTCACTTGTGATCATTGTTGGAAGAGTTTCACACAATCAGCTAGTCTTAAGTTACACATGAACATCCACACTAGAGAGAAGCTGTACACATGTGATCAATGCGGGAAAACATTTTTGAGAGCTTCAGTCCTGAAACAGCACCTAAAAGTTCATACAAAGGAGAAACCACACTCATGTCATTTGTGTGGAAAGAGATTTTCACATCTACAACATTTAAAAAAACATCAGAAAATACATTCTGGTGTGAGAGAGCATGTGTGCTTTGAGTGTGAGAAGACCTTTACTTCAGCGAGCAGTTTAAAACTGCATGAGAGGATTCACACTGGAGAGAAACCTTACAAGTGTTCACACTGTGACAAGAGATTCAGTGTGTCAGCAACTCTAAAAATACATGAGAGGATCCACACTGGAGAGAAACCGTATACATGTGATCAGTGCGAGAAGAGTTTCAGAATAAAAGGAAATCTTTTGGTGCATATGAAAGTTCATACTGGAGAGAAGCTGTTCACTTGTGGTCAGTGTAAAAAGAGTTTTGGACGATCAGCAAACCTTAAGAGGCACTTGAGCATCCACACTAGAGAGAAACTGTACGCATGTGATCAATACGATAAATTTTTCTTGAGAGCTTCAGTCCTGAAAAAATACTTGAGAGTTCATTCAAAAGAGAAGCCACATTCATGTAATTTGTGTGGGAGAAGGGTTTCAAGTCTACAAAGTTTGAAAGAACATCAGAAAACACATACTGGTGTGAGAGACTACATGTGCTTCGAGTGTGAGAAGACTTTTACATCACCAAACTGTTTGAAACAGCACCAAAGGATTCACACTGGAGAAAAACCTTACAAGTGTTCACACTGTGACAAGAGATTCAGTCAGTCATCACATCTGAAAACACATGAGAGGATTCACACTGGAGAGAAACCGTATCATTGCACTGCATGTGGGAAGTGTTTCAATCAATCTTCTGCCCTAAACAGACATACAAAAAATAATCACAGTAAGTAGATCATCTTCACAACCAGCACTTTCAGGTCTGATGATGCGTTCTCACTAAATGTGTCACAGTAATGCATTAAACAATAAAATATCATCTGGATAAATCTTTCATTACAAGTGACGTGACAAAGACAAATTATCTAATTCCGTGAAAACTCCACATGAGAAGTCACATGAGAGAGCATAATTTAACTTGCCAACAGTGTGGAAAGAGATCCAACAGCAAAACAGCAATAAACCTCAGTGGCCTGTATAATGTAGCGAGATGAATACTCGAGAGTTGCGGAGTTGCATCTCAATAAATTTGAATGTAATGGAAAAGTTCATTTATTTCTGTAATTCAACTCAAATTGTGAAACTTGTGTATTAACTAATTAAATGCACACAGACTGAAGTAGTTTAATTCTTTGGTTCTTTTAATTGTGATGATTTTGGCTCACATTTAACAAAAACCCACTAATTCACTATCTCAACAAATTAGAATATGGTGACATGCTAATCAGCTAATCAACTCAAAACACCTGCAGATGTTTCCTGAGTCTTCAAAATGGTCTCTCAGTTTGGAACACTAGGCTACTCAATCATGGGGAAGACAGTTGTCCAGAAGACAATCATTGACACCCTTCACAAGGAGGGTAAGACACAAACATTCATCGTTTTTTATAGCATATAGTCTATGATAGTATAATATTCATCATTTTTTTAATAGCAAACGATGTGCAAATCCAGCGTCGACCTGGGTCTTGTTTATACAACATTTGTCACTGAATGACGAGAACACACAGAGGCACTTACTATACTCCATTGCTGCCCCAGAAAAACAAACTGCATCATCTGTTCATCTAATGCTGGGTTCTTTGGGAAGCTGAACACAGTAAACTTTTCCTCACATCAAAAAACGAAGTTATTTGGAGACATTCTTGAACAAATCCTATGCATCGCTGCCGAATATCTCCCGAGGAAGCGCATTGATGTGCGCGGTCTCGCTCTCCTCGGGTCAACATGTGCAAAGAGAAATGCGCATTAGATCCACGATAAAAAAAAAAAACAGCCGAAACTTGTATCAACCCGGAAGTAAGTTTTTCAGCACAGAAATTCTCAGTCATTCTTCTAAATTATTTTTGAAAACTTTGGCCTTGCTTAACATGATAATCCATCTCTTTAACACTGTGAAAAACTCTGAATACATGAAACACTATTGTACCCCCCCCCCTTTAATTGAGAGCCAAAATCATCACAATTAAAAGAACCAAATACTTAAACTACTACAGTCTGTATGTATAGAATTTATTTAATACACAAGTTTCACAATTGCAGTTGAATTACTGAAATAAATTAACTTTTCCATGACATCCTAATTTATTGAGGTGCACCTGTTTTGAGTTGACAAAACCTGATTAAGCCAGCCTGGTTTAGATCAGGATCAGTGGGCTGACCCGGCTCGACATAAACATACTCGGTCAATTCAGAGATTGAACCGGTGTTTGCAAATAACTATGGAGTGCTTAAGAAGGGGGGGATTAAGAAGTGTAACACATGCAGCATACAGCCAATCACATGGTGTGTGGAGAGCATCAGCAAAGCGTAATTTGGAATCACTTCTCTCGCGAGTCAGTGCTATTCAGTAAATGGGCCAATCAATTTGGGAGCCAATTTATTAGATACGGAGCGGAGAGGAATATTCTTAGTAGAAAGCCACACTCTTGACCCACGATGTATACGGGAATACCTAGACCGTTTCGCTGGCTCTAGTCCAAGTGCGGTGACACCTCTGGACGAAGGCGTGAACTGAGGGGACCGTGACTTCGGATTCCAGACTGGGAAAAATAGGTGGCTGGTAACCTACACTACATTCAAAAAGAGATAGGCCCGTAGCTGATATTGGTAAGGTATTGTGGGCGTACTCCACCATAGACAATAAAATCTAGAGCGATGTGGGACCAGGCCAAAACCAAAACAAAACTGTGAAGGTGCGAGCCATAAGTGGCCACCAGAATCGTTGCTTGACCAAAAATTTAGTTCGTTTAACCCCTGGATGGCAAGCCACATTAGAGCAATGTCCCCACTGGATAACGTTGGACCCCAATTCCTCCGGCCAAGATAAGCAATTTGGTGGACACCCGGGCGGAGGCGTTAACCCTTCTAAGGCCGTCTTGACCTTCGATTCGATCTCCCATGTGAGTGTGGAGACCACTAATGTCTCAGGAAAAATACACTCGGGAGTGGATTGGCGTTCGGAACGGTCAAAAATGTGACAAAGAGTCGGGTTTAATATTTTTGGAACCCGGGTGGTACGAAAAAAAAGTGCCCACCGAGCCTGCCTGGAGTTCAACCTTTTGGCAGTGCTAATGTATTCTAAATTCTTTTGATCTGTCCATACAATAAAAGGAACCCCTGATCCTTCTAACCAGTGGCCCCATTCCTCTAATGCCATCTTAACTGCCAAAAATTCTCGGTTACCAATATCATAATTTCGTTCTGCAGGAGATAAACTATAAGAAAAATACGCGCATGGGTGGACCTTGTCGTCTGAGGGAGAACGTTGAGATAACACCGCCCCTACCCCCACCTCCGACGCATCGACCTCCACCACAAACTGATGTGCTGGGTCAGGGGTGATCAAGAGAGGGCTGAAACAAAGCAGCTCTTCAGTTTGGCAAACACAGCCTCAGCTGTGTCTGACCACCTGAACACAGTTTTGGCGGAGCTCAAGGCGGTCAGACGTACGGCTAGTTGGCTGAAGTTGCGAATAAAACGCCGGTAGAAGTTGGCGAATCCCAGAAACCTCTGAACTTGCCCACTCTACCACAGCCTTAACCTTCTCGGGATCCATGCGTATTCCCTCAGTTGACACGATATACCTCAGAAATGGAATCGACTGTGCATGAAACTCGCATTTCTCCACCTTGACAAAAAGCCCATTCTCTAGCAACCTCTGAGAAGAAGAGAAAATCAATATGTCTTACAGGTAGACATATATGAACTGATCAATCATATCTCACAGCACGTCGTTGACGAGTGCCTGGAAGACCGCTGGGGAGTTGGAAAGCCCGAAGGGCATGACCAAACATTCAAAGTGCCCTCTGGGGGTATTAAAGGCCCCTCCCTGATACGGACCAAATGATAAGCATTGCGTAAGTCCAGTTTTGTGAAAATCGATGCTCCCTGAAACCTCTCGAAGGCTGAAGACATCAATGGCAAAGGATAAGTATTCTTTACCGTGATGTTGTAATCAATACAAGGTCGCAGTGATCCGTTCTTCTTCACCACAAAAAAGAACTCCGCCCCCGCTGGAGAAGAGGAAGGGTGGATGAACTTCGAAGCTAGAGAATCAGAAATATATTTCTCCATAGCCTCCCTTTCCGGAACAGAAAGTGAATATAATTTGCCTTTAGGCGGAGACTTACCTGACAGTAATTCTATGGCACAGTCGTAGGGACGATGCAGAGTTAGACAAATCCACCGCCTCCTCCTGTAACACAGACATAGACACAGATGGACAGGCAGAGACTAAACAAGACTCGTGACATCTTTTACACCAGGTTAGAATGGAGTTAGAGGACCAGTCCATCCGCGTCAGACGTGCGTCGCCCCGCAAAGCCAGTCCTATGAGCCCATTCAGAGAAGTAGGGAGATCCAGGGCTTAGATCTCCTTCTGGACGCGGTCAACCAGCCCATTCAGGAACATGTCCCACTGCGCCTCCTCTTTCAAATGGCACTCCACCGCCAGGGTTTGGAACTCGATGGATCTCTCATGCTGACGTAGCTCAGCAAGCCTCCTGGCCGCCTCCCCCTCGGCGACGGCCCGATCAAAGACCCGTCTCATCTCGGCGGAGAGTGACTGAAACGAGGCGCAGCATGGGTCCTGGTTCTCCCACACCGTTGTTCCCCATAATGCCGCCCTCCCAGAGAGCAGGGTTAACACGAAGGCCACCTTGGCCCTCTCATTGGCAAAGTTTCTTGGTTGGAGGGAAAAGTGCATGTCACAGCAGGTTAAGGAAGCTCTACAAAAGTTGGGCTCACCCAAGTAAGACTCCGGAATTGGGAGACGTGGTTCTGGCTGGGAGGGGGTCTCTGATGGTGCTGGAGGAACAGGCAGTGTGAGTGGCGCAGTAGGAGCTTGTAATAGCTGGAACTGTTGGGTGAGCTCGGACACCTGCGTCACCAAAGCCTGAACCGCATGACCAACAAAAATCACCAATAATTAAAACGTTATCTGCAACCAGCACTAACTCGGATATAAATCGGCAAACTCTTTAATAAAGTCTGTATGGTGCCCTGGTGGCCTGTATACAGTAGCCAGTACAAACATAACAGGGGATTTATCATTAACATTGGTTTCTCTGGATAATGTTATATGAAGCACCATTACTTCAAACGAGTTATACTTGAAGCCTACCCTCTGAGAAATCCTGAAAACTTTGTTATAAATTGAAGCAACTCCTCCCCCTTTGCCTTTTGGATGTGGCTCATGTATATAACAGTAATCTTGGGGGTGGACTCATTTAAAATAATGTAATCATCAGGTTTTAGTCAGGTTTCTGTCAAACAGAGCACATCTAAGTTATGATCAATGATCATATTATTTACAAAAAGTGCATTTGTAAAAATGGACCTGATATTCAATTAGCCAAGCTTTATCGTTTCTTTATCAATTTTGCATCTGTTCTGTATTTGTTGAAACTCAATTAAATTGTTACTCTTAAATTGATTTTGACAATTTTTGTATTTTCTAGTTCGGGGAACAGACAAAGTCTCTATAGTGTGAAATCTAGGTGAAAGAGTCTCTATGTGCTGAGAATTAACTGACCTCTGTGACGGGAGGCAGCTAGCAGACGGTCGGTTTAGCCAGTCTGTCTGCTTCCTGACCTGCGCCCCAGTTAGTCAAGTATAAACTCTAAGACTATGTGCCATATTTCTAGAGAGAAGAGGAGGGATGAAGACCATCTCTTTTCAACAGGTCAGGTCTGCCCCAGAAGCTCGTCCAATTGTCTATGATACCTATTTTATTCTGTGGGCACCACTTAGACATCCAGCCATTTAGGGATGACAATCTTCTATGCATCTGAGTGAGGGGATCAGTGAGGGGATCACAGCATATTACACTGTCTCACATCATAATTGCAAGTTCACACACCTCCTTAATGTTATGTTTTGTGATCTGCGACTGGAAGTCGAACATCATTAGTGCCGGCATTAATAACAATCTTACTGTATTTACATGAGCACCCCCTGATGGCCTCACTAACACCTCTTCTAACAGCAACCTAGTTTTTCCAGGAGGTTTCCCATCCAGGTACTGACCAGCTCAACCCTGCTAAGCGTCAGCGGGTGACCAGTCTTGGGCTGCAGAGTGATACGGCTGTGGCAATACAGCATTCAATGTTACTGAATTAACATTTTAAATTGATGTGCTCTACACTCTTACTTTTGTGTCTCTTTTAATATCATGAGTGGTATGTTGATTCACAAAGAGACACTGCATCATGGTTTCTTGTTTATTATGGCAAATCTGCTTCTTCCACAGAAATTCAGCTGGAAAATTCCCATCAGTTTACAAGTGAAGACGAGCATCAAAGCTTCAGGAATAAATCTGTAAAGTTTGAGTTAATTAAAGAGGACCGAGAGGAGATGGGAGATCCAGAACCCTGCAGAATTAAACACACTGAAGATACTGAAGAACTAACAGGTTGGTCTTTATTCTTGATTCTTCTCTGACAATGCTGATGGTTATAAATATACAAGTAGATTTAGATTTTGTTTGTTGGAAATATCTTTAGAGATCTTCATTAGTAAAACTAAATAAAATAATAAAAGAACCTTTCTATGAAAGGGGTACTTTATATTATTTGTTAGATAATTGTGTTCTTGGTCAAATTTATTTAAAAATTCTTCCTACAGAAACATGAGATTTATGCCTAAAAGAAATCACAATATATATATATATATATATATATATATATATATATATATATATAATGTACTAAATGCATTTATACAATTTCATCAAAATATCACAATTTTATATAGAAATTGACTAGTTTACACTGTTATTTCAGGGTCCAATTTCATGTCTCTTTACTTTTTCATGATTTACTGACATATGAACCGTTTTTGGTGTTATTTCAGTGTTGATTGAAGAACATGAGGACAATGAAGAATTGATTGAAGTTGAGGAGAAAAATCACTTCAAATCTGGAGAAAACCCTTCGAGTAGCTGTGAAAGCAAACAGATAATATTAAAGAAAACAAGAGCCAATAAATCTTTTACCTGCACTCAGTGTGGAAAGAGCTGCAAATATAAACATATTCTTGATGTTCACATGAGAGTTCATACTGGAGAAAAACCGTTCACTTGTGATCATTGTTGGAAGAGTTTCACACAATCAGCTAGTCTTAAGTTACACATGAACATCCACACTAGAGAGAAGCTGTACACATGTGATCAATGCGGGAAAACATTTTTGAGAGCTTCAGTCCTGAAACAGCACCTAAAAGTTCATACAAAGGAGAAACCACACTCATGTCATTTGTGTGGAAAGAGATTTTCACATCTACAACATTTAAAAAAACATCAGAAAATACATTCTGGTGTGAGAGAGCATGTGTGCTTTGAGTGTGAGAAGACCTTTACTTCAGCGAGCAGTTTAAAACTGCATGAGAGGATTCACACTGGAGAGAAACCTTACAAGTGTTCACACTGTGACAAGAGATTCAGTGTGTCAGCAACTCTAAAAATACATGAGAGGATCCACACTGGAGAGAAACCGTATACATGTGATCAGTGCGAGAAGAGTTTCAGAATAAAAGGAAATCTTTTGGTGCATATGAGAGTTCATACTGGAGAGAAGCTGTTCACTTGTGGTCAGTGTAAAAAGAGTTTTGGACGATCAGCAAACCTTAAGAGGCACATGAACATCCACACTAGAGAGAAATTGTACACATGTGATCAATGTGGGAAAACATTTTTGAGTACTTCAGACCTGAAAACACACCTGAGAGTTCATACAAAGGAGAAACCACATTCATGTATTTTGTGTGGAAAGAGTTTTTCACGTCTGCAAAGTTTGAAAATACATCAGAAAACACATACTGGTCTGCGAGATTATGTGTGCTTCGAGTGTGAGAAGACTTTTACTTCAGCGACCTGTTTAAAACATCACCAGAGGATTCACACCGGAGAAAAACCTTACAAGTGTTCACACTGTGACAAGAGATTCAGTCAGTCATCACATCTGAAAACACACGAGAGGATTCACACTGGAGAGAAACCGTATCAATGCACTGCATGTGGGAAGCATTTCAGTCAATCTTCTGCCCTGAACAGACATATAAAAAACAATCACATTAAGTAGATCATCTTCAGATCTTTCAGCTCTGTTTCGCATCATTACAAAAAGATGACACAGTAATGCATCAAGCTATGAAATATCATCTGCATACATCTGTCATCACAAGTGACATGATGAAGAAACATTATCTAAAGTTTTCACAGTGAATAAAGTTAATCTTCAAAACCAGCAGATTCAGCTGGGATTCAGGTCAGCTCAAAGATAGAGTTCCTTGTTTTGAATTTTGCTTCATGATATAAATTATATTGTTGTGCTTCCTTATGAGTTTCATGTTCTTTACACATGCATATAAGTTACTTGCCGTTTGCTTACTCTTTCATAAAGAAAAGCAGAGGTTTTTACAAACTGTTCTTGTTCAGGCAGCTTAAAGAAGAAACACTTTTAAGAAAGACTTAGGTTTATACAAAATGTTGTTCTTCACTGTTTCTTCTAAAATGACTTAGAATGTTTCTAAATATTTTTTTTCACTTATGATGTACAGTAGGTGGCCAACCAAAATGATGGTTTTATGTCTCCAAAATGTTTTTTGTAACGTCTGTAATGCATGTGTATTTCCCAAATCTAAAAAAGCCTATAAAACATGTTCATAGATGCATACTTTACTGATGTCTGGACTCTGTTTGGGATTTAGAAAAGCATAAACAGATGGTTCAGTATATTGGTATTGAATTGTCAAAGTCACCTTTATTTGTATAGCGCTTTAAACAAAATACATTGAGTCAAAGCAACTGAACAACATTCATTTGGAAAACAGTGTCTCAATAATGCAAAATGATAGTTAAAGGCAGTTCATCATTGAATTCAGTGATGTCATCTCTGTTCAGTTTAAATAATGTCTGTTTTTATTTGCAATCAAGTCAATGATATCGCTGTAGATGAAGTGACCCCAACTAAGCAAGCCAGAGGCGACAGCGGCAAGGAACCGAAACTCCATCGGTGACAGAATGGAGAAAAAAACCTTGGGAGAAACCAGGCTCAGTTGGGGGCCAGTTCTCCTCTGACCAGACGAAACCAGTAGTTCAATTCCAGGCTGCAGCAAAGTCAGATTGTGCAGAAGAATCATCTGTTTCCTGTGGTCTTGTCCTGGTGCTCCTCTGAGACAAGGTCTTTACAGGGGATCTGTATCTGGGGCTCTAGTTGTCCTGGTCTCCGCTGTCTTTCAGGGCAGTAGAGGTCCTTTCTAGGTGCTGATCCACCATCTGGTCTGGATACGTACTGGATCCGGGTGACTGCAGTGACCCTCTGATCTGGACACAGACTGGATCTGGTGGCCACGGTGACCT
The DNA here is from genome assembly GCF_003368295.1 of Carassius auratus. Taxonomy (NCBI): domain Eukaryota; kingdom Metazoa; phylum Chordata; class Actinopteri; order Cypriniformes; family Cyprinidae; genus Carassius; species Carassius auratus. The sequence goes on along the minus strand of NC_039293.1, from coordinate 7,177,618 downwards.
CGGAACAAGAGAGAAACAGACTAATATTAGCGTAGATGCCATTCTTCTAATGATGTAGAAAGTACGGTGTTATGTGAAGTGTTTCCGGTTTACCTAATTAATGCAGCCTAAAAATCCCTTAACGGATTTGGATATTAAAAGCATATTAGTATGTTATGTGTAAGCCAGGTTAAAGAGATGGGTCTTTAATCTAGATTTAAACTGCAAGAGTGTGTCTGCCTCCCGAACAATGTTAGGTAGGTTATTCCAGAGTTTAGGCGCCAAATAGGAAAAGGATCTGCCGCCCGCAGTTGATTTTGATATTCTAGGTATTATCAAATTGCCTGAGTTTTGAGAACGTAGCGGACGTAGAGGAGTATAATGTAAAAGTGCTCATTCAAACACTGAGGTGCTAAACCATTCAGGGCTTTATAAGTAATAAGCAATATTTTAAAATAGGGAGCCAGTGCAGTGTTGACAGGACCGGGCTAATATGATCATACTTCCTGGTTCTAGTAAGAACTCTTGCTGCTGCATTTTGGACTAGCTGTAGTTTGTTTACTAAGCGTGCAGAACAACCACCCAATAAAGCATTACAATAATCTAACCTTGAGGTCATAAATGCATGGATTAACATTTCTGCATTTGACATTGAGAGCATAGGCTGTAATTTAGATATATTTTTGAGATGGAAAAATGCAGTTTTACAAATGCTAGAAACGTGGCTTTCTAAGGAAAGATTGCGATCAAATAGCACACCTAGGTTCCTAACTGATGACGAAGAATTGACAGAGCAACCATCAAGTCTTAGACAGTGTTCTAGGTTATTACAAGCAGAGTTTTTAGGTCCTATAATTAACACCTCTGTTTTTTCTGAATTTAACAGTAAGAAATGACTCGTCATCCAGTTTTTTATATCGACTTTGCATTCCATTAGTTTTTCAAATTGGTGTGTTTCACCGGGCTGCGAGGAAATATAGAGCTGCGTATCATCAGCATAACAGTGAAAGCTAACACCATGTTTCCTGATGATATCTCCCAAGGGTAACATATAAAGCGTGAAGAGTAGCGGCCCTAGTACTGAGCCTTGAGGTACTCCATACTGCACTTGTGATTGATATGATACATCTTCATTCACTGCTACGAACTGATGGCGGTCATATAAGTACGATTGAAACCATGCTAATGCACTTCCACTGATGCCAACAAAGTGTTCAAGTCTATGCAAAAGAATGTTGTGGTCCATTGTGTCAAACGCAGCACTAAGATCCAATAAAACTAATAGAGAGATACACCCATGATCAGATGATAAGAGCAGATCATTTGTAACTCTAAGGAGAGCAGTCTCAGTACTATGATACGGTCTAAATCCTGACTGGAAATCCTCACATATACTATTTTTCTCTAAGAAGGAATATAATTGTTAGGATACCACCTTTTCTAGTATCTTGGACAGAAAAGGGAGATTCGTGATTGGTCTATAATTAACTAGTTCTTTGGGGTCAAGTTGTGTTTTTTTTATTTTTTTTATGAGAGGCTTAATAAGGTTTTGGGGACATATCCTAATGACAATGAGGAATTAATAATAGTCAGAAGAGGATCTATGACTTCTGGAAGCACCTCCTTTAAGAGCTTAGATGGTATAGGGTTTAACATACATGTTGGTTTAGATGATTTAACAAGTTTATACAATTCTTCCTCTCCTATAGTAGAGAATGAGTGGAACTGTTCCTCAGGGGGTCTATAGTGCACTGTCTGATGTGATACTGTAGCTGACGGCTGAATAGTTGCAATTTTATCTCTAATAGTATCGATTTTGGAAGTAAAGTAGTTCATAAAGTCATTATTGCTGTGATGTTGGGAAATGTCAACACTTGTTGAGGCTTTATTTTTCGTTAATTTAGCCACTGGTTTGAATAAATACCTGGGGTTATGTTTTAGTTTTCTTCTAAAAGAGAAGAAATGTAATCACATCTAGCAGTTTTTAATGCTTTTCTGTAGGGTAGGTTACTTTCCCGCCAAGCATTTACATTTACATTTACATTTAATCATTTAGCAGACGCTTTTATCCAAAGCGACTTACAAATGAGAACAATAGAAGCAGTCAGGTCAACAAGAGAACAACAACAGAATACAAGCGCCATGACAAGTCTCAGTTAGTCTAGTATAGAACGCATAGCCAGGTGTATATAAATTTTTTTTTTTTTTTATTATTAAATGAAAAAGACAAGAAAAGGAAAAGTACTGGTGTTAGTAGGTTAAGTGCAGGCGAAAAAGATGAGTCTTTAGATGTTTCTTAAAAATGAGTAAAGACTCAGCTGTACGAATTGAGATTGGGAGGTCATTCCACCAGCTGGGCACAGTCCAGGAGAAGGACCGTGAGAGTCATTTTGAACTTCTTTGGGATTGCACCACAAGGCGTTGTTCACTTGCAGAGTGCAAACTTCTGGAGGGCACATAGGATTTAACCAGTGAGTTTAGGTAAGTTGGTGCCGTGCCAGTGGTCGTCTTGTAGGCAAGCATCAGTACCTCGAATTTGATGCGAGCAGCCGGGTCGTTGTAGCAATGTGGTCAGTGAAGCTTAACTGATGATCCATCACAACTCCTAGGTTTCTGGCTGTCCTCGAAGGAGTTATGGTTGATGAACCCAGCTGAATAGAGAAGCTGTGATGAAGCAATGAGTTAGCTGGAATCACCAGGAGTTCTGTCTTCGTAAGGTTAAGCTGAAGGTGATGGTCATTCATCCAGCTAGAAATGTCACTCAGACAGGCTGAAATGCGAGCAGCTACCGTCGGGTCATCAGGCTGGAATGAGAAGTAGAGTTGGGTGTCATCAGCATAGCAGTGATAAGAAAAGCCATGCTTCTGAATGACAGATCCTAAAGATGTCATGTAGATGGAGAAGAAAGTGGTCCAAGTACTGAGCCTTGAGGAACCCCAGTAGCAAGGTGGTGTGACTTTGAAACATCACCCCTCCAAGACAAGCAATACGAAATACCTCTAGTTTTGTTTTCCTCCAGCTGCGCTCCATTTTGGTGTCATGGTGTCAAACTGTTTTCCTTAACCTTCCTTAAGCGTAAAGGATCAACTGTATTTAAAGTGTTATTCTTCTCTAGAAAGTGCGTCGTAGCCTACGAATTGGTGGGTTTTTGTTCAATGTGAGCCAAAATCATCACAATTAAAAGATCCAAAGACTTAATATACTTAATATACTAATATACTTAATATACTATATACAGTCTGTGTGCTATAAATTTAATGCTCGTGTTTGACAATTTGAGTTGAATTACTGAAATGAACTTTTCCACGACATTCTAATTTGAGATGCCCCAGCACACGCATGTCATAGCCAAGTTTATTAAACCAAAGTCGCATAGTGAGACAATGATCTTATAGGATTGCTAAAATTGTGTAGTGTGTCTCGGGCTTAAGTTGTCAGTAACTTAATAAAACAAGGAATTCTCAAAATATATAGTTGTGTGCTGTGGGTGTTACTTTATCAGAATTAAATGCCCACACCTCTCTCTTATTGTATACGACCCAAATTATTACTCATTTAAAGTTCCCATAATTTGTAGTAATATATAGTTTGTTGGTTTCCATAACAGAACAAAATGGATACATGTGTGTCACAGAAGCAGATATTCTAATGTATCCACTTGCTGATTTATTTAACCTCTCTTTGAGCACATGTGAGTTGCCAGTTATTTGGAAATGTGCTCGCATTACTCAAATTTATTAGGGAGGTGATGTTCTTGATCCTAATACTTATAGACCTATATCTATTATATATTCTATATCTAAGGTTTTTGAAAAAATTATTTATAATCAAATTTCTAATTATTTATGTGTTAATATTTTAGCATCATCTCAATTTGGTTACTAGGTCTAATCATTCTACAACTGCTCTTCTTAAGTTTACTAATGATGTGTTTTCAGCTTCAGACGATGGCAAACTCACATAAAAAAAAAAAAATCACAGGTGCATTTTTTCTTGATTTAACTAAAGCTTTTGATTTGGTGTACCATTATTTGTTCATAGATAAACTATGCTATTCGTTTTTCTGAAAATACAGTTTTGTGGTTTAATTCATATTTGCATAATAGAAAACCGTGAGTTGTCATAGATGGGAATAAATCAGCTTTTTTGATTCAACAAATGTTCTATACTTGGACCGCTTCTTTTTTCTATTTATGAAAATAATTTACCATTAATACCCAATAAGGTTCAACTTTATGCTGATGATACCATCATATATGTTTCTAATTTCAATTCTATACAAATTCAGTTATCTCTTTAACATGTTACAAGAGTGTTTTTTGGCTAATAAATTAAGGCTTATACAAGTCATATATTATGATTTTTGGTTATAGACAGAGACTTAAATCCAAATCCTACTTCTCATGGTGTATCATGTATTGATGGTACTCCATTGCATAAAGTTGATTATATAAAATGGCATTATTCTGGACTTTCTTTTAAATCACATGTTAATAATGTTTTGCACAAAGTCAGTATTGGAATTGGTACTTTATATCATTCTCAAAAGTGTGAAAGTGAAAGTCGTGACATTTTGTCAAGTATGGTAACCCATACTCAGAATTGGTGCTCTATATTTAACCCATCCAAGTGCACACACACAGCAGTGAGAAGTGTTTTACAAATAGTGTTCGTAAGAAAATTGCCTCTCAACTAATACTTCTATTTATAGAATACTTTGATGTGGTTTATCAAACAGCTTCAAAATCAGATCTTGCCCCTCTTAATATAGCATATAAAAGAGTTTGCAGATTTGTTTTGGGTTGTTCTTTTCTTTACTCATCATTGTTCAATGTATGATGCACTTCAATGGACATAACTGTATGTTAGTAGACATTAATTGGCTTCAATTTATAATTTAAATATATTTATTTTAATTATCCCAGTTACCTGCAACAATATTTTGTACCTTGTTTAATAAATTATCCACTTCTGCAATCTATTCAGGTTTTTGTGTGTGTGTGTGTTCCTCGAGCAAAGCATTAGATCCATTACATCTTTTTGGATGTTTAAACAATGTTGTTTGAAATGTTAATTGTGATTTTGTTATGTTTTATATGATCCTAAGATGTACGATTGCTTAACTTTATATGGTGAGACCCCCTCGAAAAAGAGATGTTACATCTCAAGGGGTTTATCCCATTAATAAAATTTATAGTTTGGGGTAGATTTAAATTTAAGTGGTTTTATGTTGCATTTACATTCTTGTGACATTTTATATTATATTGCTGTTAGGAACACTTAAAAAGATGAATCTATATTATTTAACAAACATTAACATTTGCTGATGTTTTCTTTTGTGTTTTTGTTGCTTTTTTAAGACAATTAAAAAAAAAATTCAAGTACGCCTCACACAAGTGAAAAAAACAAAAAAGTCATAGAATTTCCTTTGTGGTCCTTTTTTATGTCCAATAAAAAACTATTATTTGCATGTGTTTATCAGTTTTATTTATTTATTGTATTTTTTTATTTTTAAGAATACCCTATTAGGTAATTTGGCTGATGTCCTTACTCAAGTTTTTCACTACACTAATCTACTATAAGAAAAATATAATCAGGGAGGATATACACAATCATAATTAATTTTGCCAGTTGATAACTTTTTGTAAAATGATACTTTTACCATTAACATTGTTCATTACATGTACAAATATTTGTTGAATTAAAGATTTATACATATATTCATAAAAAAAGATGAAATAAAATGTATGTAGCCATTTACAAAATCTCATATTTTATTTTAATTTTACATTTGAATCTGTATTTCAACAAGAATTTAACTCTGAGCATCGTTGGTGTGTTTTATTATTTGTAATTGAATATGTCTGCACATTTCTGATTTTAGCGTGTGAATGGGGACTTTTATTTTGGAGGGGAGATATGACATCATAAGACTGTGCCTCCTCCTGCTCTGTTGTGATTTGGCTGAAGAAAGGTTTGTGTTTTGAGCATTTGAAGTGTTCCAAACTGTTCAGGATATTTTATGCTTCTAAAGAGAATTCTTAAATGAATGTTCTATTACTGAATGTAACATTGTGTAATGCTTAGTATAACATTTTTTTTTAATTGCATCCCCACTGAGTAACACAATTAGTTTGGATTATTTTCTTTCTGTTAATTATTCTCATCTTGTCCAAACTCACAGATAATCATCCACATGACACACTATTATAAAGATGTCGTTTATTAAAGAGGAGAGTGAAGACATTAGGATTACAGAAGTGTTCAGCATCAAACATGAAGATACTGAGGAACAAACAGGTTTGTTTCTTTCTCAAAGCTTAACTCATGTTATATGGTTTTCCTAATTATGGCTTTTATTTGACCTGGAGTCTAGGCTTAAGGAATAGTTCACCCCAAAATGAAAATTACCCCTTAATTTACTCACCCTGAGCTGTCCTATGTGTATATGACTTTCTTCTTTCAGACGAACACAATCAGAGTTTATATGTATATATATCCTTGTTGTTGCTAGCTTTATAATTGAAGTGAATAGAGTGGTAGGAGATTTTGACGGTTATTCACATTTGACTTGTGTAAACTTCTGTGATGTAGTGCACACTCCTACAATATACTACGCATTATAATCACATCAAAGGAGCACTACGTCACGGAAGTCAATATGTATCAGCATAGATCTAGAATCTGGTTGTTTTGTTTATAAAGTTTTAAATAAGAATATTTGTCTTACACCTAGGATGATTTGAAGGGTGAGTAAATCATGGGGAAATTATAATTTTGGGGTGCACCAATCTTTTAACTTGTTTTTGTTTCTATCACCTTAGACCTGAAGGTGCTAAAAGACGAGGGTCAAGAACTGAATCAAAATGAAGAGAAGTACCTGCTTGAGAAAAGTTGTGATTTCATAATGGAAGAAAAATATCTTAGCTGCTCACAGACTGAAGAGGTTTCCACACGAATAAGAGCTCAGAAGACAGGAACTAGAGTTTTCTGCTGCAAACACTGTGGAAAAAGTTTTAGCCAATATGAAACCCTTAAAAGACACATGAAAATTCACACTGAAGAGAAACCTTTTATCTGCAAACAGTGTGGAAAGATTTTTACTCTTAAAGGAAACCTTAAAAAGCACATACGAATTCACACTGGAGAGAAGCCTTTCGCCTGCAAACAGTGTAAGAAGACCTTCACTGAAAAAAGAACCCTTGAGCGCCACATGAGAATTCATACTGGAGAGAAGAGTTTCACCTGCCAACAGTGTGGAACAAGTTTCACTGAAAAAGGAAACCTTGTGCGTCACATGAGGATTCACACTGGAGATAAGCCTTTCACTTGCCAAAAGTGTGGGAAGAGTTTCACTGAAAAAGAAAACCTTGAGCGCCACATAAGAATTCACACCAGAGAGAAGCCTTTCACTTGCCAAAAGTGTGGGAAGAGTTTCACACAAAAAGGAAATCTTGAAAGTCACATGAGAATGCATACTGGAGAGAAGCCATATACATGCACTCAGTGTGGAAAGAGCTTCACTGCAAAAAGAAACCTAAAACTACACATGAGCATTCACACTGGAGAGAAGCCTTTCACCTGCCAACAGTGTGGGAAGAGTTTCACACAAAAACAGCATCTTAAAGTCCACATGAGAAATCATACGGGAGAGAAAGCTTTTACTTGCCAACAGTGTGGAAAAAGCTTCGCTGAAAATGCATACCTTAAAGTCCACATGATAGTTCACTCTGGAGAGAAGCCATTCACCTGCCAACAGTGTGAAAAGAGCTTCTCTCAAAGAGGACATCTTAAAATCCACATTAGAAGTCACACTGGAGAGAAGCCTTTCACCTGTCATCAGTGTGGAAAGAGCTCCACAACAGCAGTGAACCTCAAATATCACATGAGAATTCACACCGGAGAGAAGTTGTTCAGTTGTGATCAGTGTGGAAAGAGTTTCAAACTAAAGAAATCCCTTAACTGTCACTTGAGTTTACCCAAGAAGTGTGGAAAAAGTGTCAATCTAAACCAGGGGTCAGAAACCTTTATTTCATGAAGTGCCATTTTTGTTTCCTAGTGAATCCCTGTGCCACATCACAGTCATTTTGATTTGTGGAATGTGGACCGGGACTCTTGTCTGCATTGATAGCCTAGGGCAGGGTTCTCCAAACTCAGCCCTGGAGGGCCACTTTCCTTCAGAGTTTAGCTCCAAAACCAATTAGACACACCTGACCTGCTAAACAAGGTCCAACTAGGCATACTAGAAACTTTCAGCCAGGAGTTTTGGATCTTCTTGGAACTAAACTCTGCAGGACAGTGGCCCTCCAGAACTGAGTTTGGAGAACCCTGGCCTAGTGCAACTGTCCCACCTATGACCGGTTCAAATCCTGACTCGCAGTTCCTCAAAATGTAGTTCTGTATGCAGGTGGGAGGTACTTTAAAAGAATAAAATACATAGACCTCTCTCTTATTATTGTATAAGTGTGCACACTGCACAAATGATTACGAGATCAAGGCATTTATCTTTTTGTGTTTATATCTAAGTATGTTTCCATATCACATAAAAGTAAATAAAATATCAGTATCATATTATATTCATAAAAAATGAAAACAATTAGAGATTCAAGTTGTTTTATTTTATGTTTTAATGCATTCTTATGACATACCCGGTCTGTGGATGATGCAGTAAACATGGGACTGTATTTCATCCTGCAACATCTGGACAAAACAGGGACTTATGTGAGGATCCTATTTGTGGACTTTAGTTTGGCTTTCAACACCATCATCCCAAAAGCCCTCCAGACCAAATTTCATGTCAAACAGCCGCTCCACCAACACTGGTGCCCCACAGGGATGTGTTCTCTCCCCACTGCTCTTCTCGCTGTACACCAATGATTGCACCTCTAAAGACCCCTCTGTCAAGCTCCAAAAGTTTGCAGATGGCACTACAGTCATCGGCCTCATCCAGAGCATGATGAGTCTGCTTACAGACAAGAGGTTGAGCAGCTGGCGGTCTGGTGCAATCTCAACAACCTGGAGCTGAACACGCTCAAAACAGTGGAGATGATCGTGGACTTCAGGAGAAATCCCATGCACTCCCCCCACTCACCATCATGAACAGCCCTGTGACTGCAGTGAAGTCATTCAGATTCTGGGGAACCACCATCTCTCAGGACGTTAATTCTCAGCACATAGAGACTCTTTCACCTAGATATCACACTATAGAGACTGTGTCTGTTCCCTAAACTAGAAAATACAAAAATTACAAAAAAATTAATTGAGGTTCAACAAATAAAAAATAGATGCAATACGGATAAACAAATTATAAATCTCGGCTTATTGAATATCAGGTCCCTTTCTACAAAATACATTTTTGTAAATGATATGATAACTGATCATAATCAAGATGGGCTCTCTTTGACAGAAACCTGGCTTAAACCTGATGATTACATTATTTTAAATGAGTCCACCCCCAAGATTACTGTTATAAACATGAGCCGCGTCTAAAAGGCAAAGGTGGAAGTGTTGCTTCAATTTATAACAACGTTTCAGTATTTCTCAGAGGGCAGGCTTCAAATATAACTCGTTTGAAGTAAGGTGTTAATGATAAATCCCCTGTTATGTTTGTATTGGCTACTGTATACAGGCCACCAAGGCACCATACAGACTTTATTAAAGAGTTTGGTGATTTTACATCCGAGTTTTAATTGTTTGTGATTTTTAATATCCATTTTGATAATGAAAGAGATGCATTTATACACATTCTGAACTCTATTGGGGTTAGACAACACATCTCAGGACCTACTCATTGACGAAATCATACTCTAGATTTAATACTGTAGATTTTACACTCAAGGAAGACTAAGTAAAACAGTCCGACACCATTGTTTAATGAGCATACTCGCACCCTAAAGAGAGCAGCCCGAAGAATGGAGCGCAGCTGGAGGAAAACAAAACTAGAGGTATTTCGTATTGCTTGGCAGGAAAGTAACCTATCCTACAGAAAAGCATTAAAAACTGCTAGATCCGATTACTTTTCATCTTTTTTTAGAAGAAAACAAACATAACCCCAGGTATTTATTCAATACAGTGGCTAAATCAATAAAAAATAAAGCATCAATAAGTGTTTACAACAAGTGTCTATTTTACTACTAATATTGATACTATTAGAGATAAACCATTCAGCCGTCAGCTACAGTATCACATCAGACAGTGCACTATAGACCCCCTGGGGAACATTTGCACTCATTCTCTACTATAGGAGAGGAAGAATTGTATAAACTGCCTTTAACTATCATTTTGCATTATTGAGACACTGTTTTCCAAATGAATGTTGTTCAGTGCTTTGGCACAATGTATTTTGTTTAAAGCGCTATATAAATAAAGGTGATTGATTGATTGATTGATTAACTTCTTAAATCTTCTAAACCGACAATATGTTAAGGTGCTGGTCATATAATTAGAATATCATCAAAAAATTTATTTCACTAATTCCATTCAAAAAGTGAAACTTGTATATTATATTCATTCATTACACACAGACTGATATATTTCAAATGTTTATTTATTTTAATTTTGATGATTATAACTGACAACTAAGCAAAATCCCAAATTTAGTATCTAAGACAATTAGAATATTATTTAATATGACCAATACAAAGAAAGGATTTGTAGAAATCTTGGACAACTGAGAAATATGAAGATGAAAAGTATGAGCATTTTCAGCACTCAGTACTTAGTTGTGTCTCCTTTTGTCTGAATGACTGCAGCAGTGCGGCGTGGCATGGACTGGATCAGTCTGTGGCACTGCTCAGGTGTTATGAGAGACCAGGTGTCTCTGATAGTGGCCTTCAGCTATTCTGCATTCTTCGGTATGGAATATCGAATCTTCCTCATCACAATTATATTCCTTCTTAGAGAAAAATGGTATATGTGAGGATTTCCAGTCAGGATTTAGACCGTATCATAGTACTGAGACTGCTCTCCTTAGAGTTACAAATGATCTGCTCTTATCATCTGATCGTGGGTGTATCTCTCTATTAGTTTTATTGGATCTTAGTGCTGCGTTTGACACAATTGACCACAGCATTATTTTGCATAGACTTGAACACTTTGTTGGCATTAATGGATTTAACACCCTCATATGTTAAATTTGCATCCCAGTCTATTTTTTTTTTGTTTGTTTTTTTTCAAGACTATCCAACTGACTTTTATGTATTTTATATTTTTCTACCTTCTTTTCAGATATTAAATTAAATCTGGTTTTAGTGAGCTTTCTCACAATCAAAATCATATTATGAATGGATAGTCCAGTTACCAGATTATAACATTTCTTTATCCTTTCTGGTCTAATTTGTAAAAGCCAGATCAAGACATGTTTCTGAATATGTAGTTACTCTGGTTGTCCCTTCAATAATATGTTTAAAGTCATAATGACCAGTTCAAGTTTTTAATTTCTTCCTTTGTAATTCATCCTTCCAATTTACATTAAAATCTCCTAATAAAATGATCTTCTTACCAAGGACTTTCTAGATCTGGCGTGCCTTACACACTTCCCCGTCTGCTTGCTCTAACTTCTATTACACCGGCCTGAGCGAGCGGTGTAAGGCACTCCTGCCAGCGAACGGTCCTGGAGAGGATTTCGTTAGTCCAGCCCCGTATCTCCTGTTTCTCCGCTGGCTCTGTCCAGCCCTGATTCTCCTGTGTTTCCTCCCATTGTCCCACTCTCATCTCCTCCTAGACCAGCCAGTTCCTCGACCTCAGTGCTATCTGGGCGCGAGGGTTCGCCATGGGAATTCCAGTCTCCAGCTCCGCCTTGGCGTGTGGATTCCCTGTCTCCGCCCCCAGCCTCCGAGCCCTGGTCTCCTCCTCGGCCCTTTGACCCAGCGGCTCCACCTTGGCTCTCAGCTCCCTCGTCTCTGCCGTGGCCCAGCATCCCACCAGCTCCACTGGGCTCCCTCATCCCTCCGGCTCCACCTTGGCTCTCAGCTCCCTCGTCTCTGCCGTGGCCCAGCATCCCACCTGCTCCACCTTGGTCAGTCGTCGACCATCCGCCGGCTCGGGACTCCATTCCTACATTCAGAGACTTTCTGTTTCCTTATTTGGTCATCTTGCTTTTCTTGTTTGGTTAATTGATTAATCCCCACCTGTCTCCATTCACCTGATCTCTCCCTCGTTTAAATAGCCTGTCTTGAGTTCCTCCTGGTCCGTGTTTGTATCCTGAGTTATGTTTGTATATTGTCTTATGTTGGATGTGCCCTTATTCTCCTATGAATATTAAAAGTACCTTTTGTATATGGTCTTCCTCGTGCGCCTTCATTACACACCAGCATAACCATAACACACACATTTAACATATCAGCAGGGGAATTTTCATGCAACCATGTTTCTGATAAACATAAAAATTCCAATTTTGATTTATGTAAAAGATGGTGTATTTGATAATTTTTAGGAATAACACTTCGAATGTTTAAATGTCAACCTAGTATTCCACTTAGTTTCGATTGACCATCAAAAAATACGAGCATGATTTACTGTTCTAAAAAGCAACGATGCTTTATAATTGCCAGATTTATCTTGTGTGTTGATTTTATTCAGTAATATTGATGTTGTCCTTTGCACATGGTTATATATAGACGATGGAACGCCGGCCTAAAATGTAGGCAATTAGAATGACCTTATCTCAGGGTAATATCCTCCAAAGTCAAACACTGATGCACACTCCCAGTAAATGTAGTTTGATGGTGCCAGTCTTGGCCCATCTCGTCCGCACATGGACCCGGATTTACATGCACATCCCCTACAAGCAACCGCATAAAAAGCAGGTATCCAGAAAGTTTCCTTAACAATTTTGATAAGAGGAGCTTTTGAGAGTGATAAGAGGAAACCTCACGATACCTCACGAGAGGCGACCAAAATATCTGAAATGTCAGAAATCCATCCGACCAACCGATAGCCGGTTGGGAGAGGCTTATCGCCTCTCGTTTCCCCTTGTACACTACACGAACACTGCACGACTGCACAAAAATCGGATGAAAATCGCACAGTGTATGCCCGGCCTTACCAGATCATTCAGATCCGTGTTCGCACTGCGTCGCACCCATGGGGGATGTGGGTGTTTTAACACCCACACTTTTCCCGGTGAGAGGGTTCAACACCCGCACGTTTTCTGCAGTTTTTCCGCAATTTTGCACAAACGCCTTACTTCAGTAGCTCCTCCGTTTCTCAGGCCGCTCTGTGTCTGCGCTCGCCGCGGCTGACTCCTCACCCTCCCTCTCAAACTTGACACCGGCTTTGAGTGTGACCGGCTGATGATTGGCTGTTCTACCTTAAGTCCCGCCTCTCTTGGGGTGTTATCGGTCAGCTCGTGCTGAGGAGGAGGGAACTTACGGTTATGGTTATTTACATCTCCCTTTTCCAGGTACTTTGAATGAGTGTTTATGCTTTCGAGGTTTTTAAATAAGCTTGATATGTGTTTTGGAAGATGTTCGGTTATCGTTTTGTTGACATGTCAAGTGTTTTCGGTATTATATTTCGGTTTTTAGTCTAATGCTAATTGCTATTACTGGGATATTGTTCAGCAGCTAGCTAAATTCAGTTATGTAACGTTGTGTGGCATGTAATGTATAACAACTGTGATGAAGAAGGCAAGCAATTGACGAGGATGGGGAACAAACTGCCATTGTTAAGCAGTGTACTTATGGGTTCATTGCCAGTGCAGCTGATTTTGATATTTTGAGCATTGTTTGTTGATTAGCTGAATACTTTTGTGGATACTTACCTGTTGTGTTTGATCGTAACGTTACCTGTTGAGGAGAAAAAAGTGAGAAATGATGACATTGTTTGCCTACCTGTTGAAGAACTATGAAAGAAAAGTGTATATTATTTTAATGTTTAAAAACAGTAAATTGTTACATTATTTATACCACCAGAGAAAAAGCTTTATAAACAAACCACATCCATCCCCCGCACTCTTGAAAAGCTTGCTACGGCCCTGCCGCTGTCACAGAGAGAGCTCTTACCATGTTTGGTTAAGAAACATCTTCACAAACGGTCTTTTCAACTACACAGTAATATTTCAGTCTTACAGTCATTTATATTATCACAGAAATACTGGGATAAAGTTTATAGTTCAGATATAAACATTGATATCTATATGGCAGCGATCAAAATAGAGCAAATCCCTTTTGAAAGTACTGCACTTCAAATAACGTTTGTGTCGATGTTATTCAAATAACGACAAGTGTCTTAAAAATGTATTTGTCAATTAATTAATTATTCATTCAGGAGAATTGTTAAAAAACGCTGATTCATCCAGTAATGAAACAATGGAAATGGTTTATGACTTATGAGTGAGTCATTGAAAATAATTATATAAAATAAAAACTAATATAAAAAATGGGGGTTTAAATATATTATATATACACTACCAGACAAAAGTTTTGAACCATAAGAATGTTTTTATTTGAATTTATTTGATCCAAAAGTACAGCAAAAACAGTAAAGTTTTGAAATATTTTTCAATTTAAAATATCTGTGTTCTGTGTGAATCTGTGTTAAAGTGTAATGTATTTCTGTGATGCTCCGCTGTATTTTCAGCATCATTCCTCCAGTCTTCAGTGTCACATGATCTTCAGAAATCAGAATAATATGATCATTTACTGCTCGAGAAACATGTCTGATTATTATTCATTGTTATTATTATTATTATTGTTGAAAACAGATGAGTAGATTTTTTTCAGGTTTCTTTGATAGAAATTTCAGAAGAACAAAATTTATGTGAAATATAAATATTTTGTTATAAATGTCTGTCACACTTGATCAATTTAAAGAATCCTTGCAAAATAAAAGTATTAATTTATATACTTGAGATAATGATAATAGTAATAATAATAAAAAAAGAATCATAGGAGAATCGTGATCTCTATATGAGACCAAAAAACAAATTGTGATTCTCAATTTATCCAGAATCGTGCAGCCCTAGTCTACACCTACCCCAACCCTAAACCTACCCCTTACAATAATGAAAAAATAGTAACCACTGTTATACATTGTGTGATAAATGATGATATATTGATGTGTGCATGCCCAGTAGTTATTGCTGTGTGCCATCTAGCCTTAACCCTGCCAGTCCCGCAGCCCTTCCTTCTCATTATTTAGGTGAGGTGGTAGAATGTAGCCATTTTTTACTCCAAGTGTCACTTTACATCCAGATGCAACCACAAAAGTGTCAGTGAAGTCCAAAGTCTCTCAACAAGCACCTCTATTGGCGCACACTATTTAGACTCTATTTATTTTAAATTCACAGAGTATCATCATTAATTCCTTTGATGCCTTCACTGCCCACTTCAAGGTGGTCTCCGTCTGACCAGCTCATTCACCTGCGCCAATGTAAAGCCTTGGTGAGTGATTGTACATTTCAGTTCAACTCTCTAGCAGCCGCAAGTGGATTAAACGAGTCTGTGCTACTGACCGCCTACCAGCAGGGGTTCAATTCACACATCCAGGCCTAAATGGCCATGATCTATGATGACACAGTGCATGACATCAGTCATCAGCCCTTGCTTGAACTGTTGATCATCTGGACACTTCATTAAGACATGCCCTTCACACGCCCCATGCCCAGTGGTGAGAACTCTCAACATAGAATTGGGATCCTGAGGAAACTTAATCTCCCAAGTCCTCCTAAGTCACCTTCACCTACACTGGGAGACAAACCCAGGAGCTCCAGTTTGAAACCATCCAAGGAAAAACACTAGGGCGAGGGCGGGTCAACTCCCATCTCCTTTCAAGTGGGGTTCCACTGAGAGACCATCTTGTTTCTGGTACTGGAGGGACCCACAGTAGACATCATCCTGGGACGCCCTGTCTCACAAGTCAACTCCACTCTCATTGAAAGCCCAGGGCCCAAGGATAGCCCCTCAGTTCCATCTGATTATACGGCATTCCAGGATGTATTTAGGAAACAGGCAGTGTCTTGGAGCCACACTCTCTAAGGGTAGAATCTACCTCTGTCCAACCTGGAGTTCAAGGCAATGGAGGAATATATCAAGGAGGCTCTCCAACAGCAATTCATTTGCCCTTCCACGTCACCTGCTGCACAAAAATTGGACCTGCTTAGTGTGTAAAACCTCGTTCATATCTGGGAGGACAACAAGTGGAAGATGGCATTCATCACCCCCACCAGCTACAGTGGATGTCAGGTCATGCCTATTGGCCTAGTGAACTCATCATCTGTCTTAATCCTGATTTGTTCCTGCAACCTGGCCGAATGTCGCCACCACCTCATGCAGGTCTTCCAACAGCTTAGGAAGCACTACCTATACTTGGAGTTCCACAAGACCACCATCCAGTTCCTTGGCTACATCACCAGCCCTGAAGGGATTCAGATGGACCAGGGAAACGTCCAAACCATCCATAACTGGTCCAGACCCCAGTCGATCAAAGAACTCCAACACTTACTGGGCTTCTCCAATTTCCACCGTATATTTATCTGTAACCTCCACATTCTCACTGTGTACATCACGTCCATGCTCTGCAAGCAGCCCAAGTCTTTGTCCTGGACCCTTAAAGCCCTGGCTGCATTCGAGAAGCTCAAGTAGGGCTTTTGCACAGCTCCCATTCTTACACACCCGGACCTGCAACTTTTATTTCAGGAAGCTCACCCCATTGGAGCAGAATTACGACATCTGGAACCGAGAACTGCTCACTATCAAACTGGCTCTGGAGGAGTAGCGCCACTGGCTGGAGTGAGCTCAAAACCCATTCACATTCATCATCACGGGCATCAGGAGTCACCAACAGAGGAGGGGGTACTGTCAGGGATCCAACATCACCACCCACCACGCTCACCAGGTCCCAGTCACCCGATTACTGTTCAAGACCACCTGTCACTACTAATCAAGCTCCCCGCTGTCACATTGTCTGCTCTCCAAGTGGCTATGCGTACTTACCTACAAGCTGCTTACGGTTTACCTGCAAAGAGGAAAGAGCTTGATTACTCTGACAAGATAAGGCTCCCAATACCCCATTAGTTCCAGGCATACTCATCTTGGGACTGAAGTGACGTGCCATACAGCTAAGTATGGTCATGGTATGAATTTAACCCATTCAAAGTGCACACACACACACAGCAGTGAACACACACACACAGCTGTGAACACACACCCGGAGCAGTGGAGGTGGTTACGAGTCAAACTCTCTAACCACTAGGCCACAACTTGTATGCCTTGCACAAAGAACAAAAGCATCAAGTCAAATAGTCCACAAGAGAGTAAATCCAAGAATAGGCACCAAGAGACACACATAGGGATGTAGTCAATAGACAACTAATACTGGACAAAGAAACGGTGAACTGACTACAACTTAAATAGGAGGACAGATTAGGATAAAAGACAAGACACACCTGAGCATAATGACTCAAGGGGAGACAGAAACTAGATCAGGGAACAGAAGGGATGAATGAAAACAAACACAAGTCCAAGAGGAACAGAACATAACCATTTCAGGATGAACATTAATTATCACTTGTATAAAGTAACAATGTGTGATTTCAGTGTCATTTTCAGATTAAAATATACGTGTTTGTCATTATATAGGTTTTCAATTCCGGTAAAATGTTTATGAAATCTAATTGATTTTATTTAATTATTTTTATATTTTGTTGTTCCTCCAATGAATTATTTACTTCTATAGAGCTTTCTATAATTCAGATTGTTTCAAAGCATCTTGAATAGAACAGGAAAATGACAGCATCAATGTTGCAAAGTTACTGAATTATGAAGAAATAAAGTTCAGTTCTAATGTTAGATATAAATTAGAAGACAGTAAATGGTGTTATTATTCAGATGAATGTAAACAGTTCCAGATGAAGTCAAAGTAAATGAATGAATGAATAACAGAAAGCCTTCAGCTGCTAAGGTGAAATCAGTGCAGCTTTACTATAACTAATATAACTATTACAGATCACAGTCAACAATAAGAACTGACTGACCATTTATCTGATAAACCTGCATGACTCTATATGAATTATACACAGGGCTATATTCTTAATAAAGGAATGTAATTATAGCAATGAAAGGATAATACCCCATACCGACAGACATTTAAATAAATAAAGAAGAAGAGAAGAAGAAGGAGAGGGATAGAGAGAGTGTGTGTGTGTGTTTACTCTGAATTTAAAATATGTCTTATTAGTTGGAGACAGAAATTCAGTCAGTGCCAAATTCACTGGAATATATGAAATCTCTCTTTCTCTCTCTTGCACTTTTTTTCCTCCCAGATTATGTCATTTTTTGTCTGTTATGTGACTTAATATTTGTTTATTTACATTTATCAGTGCCATTGTAGATGTATATTTTGTTCAGTAGGTTCAATAAAATAATAAATAAATACAACTGCCGAGCTGGCGTCATAGCGCAGCGCAGGTCACGTGACGGGCGCGGGGCGGAGAGAGGAGTCACGTGGTGCCGGAAATAAAGTGCGCAGCTGTTTATCGAAGCGTTCATCACTGATCACGGATTAATAACACACTCCTTTACTGAATAGCGTCGCGCTGAAACTAACATCTGTTTTCATCGAGTGTTGATCGACATGACGCTGAACCGAAACCATCACCCAAACGGAGGAGTCCTGATCCAGGCCGGAGAGAGGTACCAACTACACCTCAAACAAACAACAACAAACAACGAGACAAACACCGCATCTGATAACAATAACACGATAGACAAGAACACATACACACACACGCATATTGTCATCTGTTGTCTGTGATGTCATGGATGAGTGTAGTTTGGTAAATTAATGAATGTCAATCGTATGATTTAGTGACTGTGTTTAGTTGACTGCGCAGATTCTGCCCCTCGACGTTAAGATGTCTGATTTAAAGGGACAGTCCACCCAATTATGTAAATTATGACGTTAATCGCTCGTCCTCATGTTGTTCTGAACCCATAACACCTTTGTTCCCTCTTCAGAACTCAAATTAAGATATTTCTGATGAAATCCGGGAGCTCTCTGACCCTCCATAAACCCAGTGTAACACACACATTCAAGGCCCAGAAACATAGTGAAGACATCATTAAAATAGTAAACGTTTTCCCTGAAAATAACACACAGGGATACAGAGTCATCTTCTGGCCCTGGAAGAGAAAGCCTGGCTTGGTTCTTTAGCTGGTGATTAAACATGATGATGGTGAGAATGATATGATTTCTGATGAAGTGTATCCAGTCGAGGCCTTCATTAAGTGTGATTCTTCATATGTGATAGATGGGGTAGAGAGTTATATTGGTCAGTGATGTTTGAGAGTATCTGAACAGAACTGTGTTATTTGGGGTTTTTCGATCCTCACCCAGACAGACAGACAGTGTGGGTGATTTCTGAAGGAACTGTAGTAACATGTTTGTTCACATGTGTTGAGAAACTTTGTGGTGCTGTTCTGGGAACAGATGTTTGCTTGACTTTCCAGTGTGACCTCACTTCCTGTTTCATCCTGCTCTTTCAGCATCTTACGAGAATGCAAGAACGTCGAGCTTTCCTTCAGTGACATCACGCCCAAAAATGAGCTGTTCAAGGGGACCAAGAAGGGCTCTGTGTTCCTCACCCAGTACAGGGTAACTATAACCCACCCAAACACAGCTTAACGTACTCCCTAGGGCTGTCGAGAGCAGTCGCATCCTAAAGAATGTCTGTTTACATTACATATGCACATGTACTGTGTATTTTTGTTATGTATGTGTATATACAAACAATTGATATTATGGTGCATATGTTTATATTCTTATATTTTATATGTATCAATATATTTAACATATAAACATATATATAATGTATTAATGAATGCATTAGTATTTATATACGTATAATACGTAACAAATATATACAGTGTACACCTGTATTATGTACACACATACAGCTTAACTAACCCATAGTGTGTCCAAACACAGCTTAACTAACCCATAGTGTGTCCAAACACAGCTTCACTAACCCATAGTGTGTCCAAATACAGCTTAACTAACCCATAGTGTGTCCAAACACAGCTTAACTAACCCATAGTGTGTCCAAACACAGCTTCACTAACCCATAGTGTGTCCAAACACAGCTTAACTAACCCATAGTGTGTCCAAATACAGCTTAACTAACCCATAGTGTGTCCAAACACAGCTTAACTAACCCATAGTGTGTCCAAACACAGCTTCACTAACCCATAGTGTGTCCAAACACAGCTTAACTAACCCATAGTGTGTCCAAACACAGCTTCACTAACCCATAGTGTGTCCAAACACAGCTTCACTTACCCATAGTGTGTCCAAACACAGCTTAACTAACCCATAGTGTGTCCAAACACAGCTTCACTAACCCATAGTGTGTCCAAATACATCTTAACTAGCCCATAGTGTGTCCAAACACAGCTTCACTAACCCATAGTGTGTCCAAACACAGCTTCACTAACCCATAGTGTGTCCAAACACAGCTTCACTTACCCATAGTGTGTCCAAACACAGCTTAACTAACCCATAGTGTGTCCAAACACAGCTTCACTAACCCATAGTGTGTCCAAACACAGCTTAACTAACCCATAGTGTGTCCAAACACAGCTTCACTAACCCATAGTGTGTCCAAACACAGCTTCACTAACCCATAGTGTGTCCAAACACAGCTTCACTTACCCATAGTGTGTCCAAACACAGCTTCACTTACCCATAGTGTGTCCAAACACAGCTTCACTAACCCATAGTGTGTCCAAACACAGCTTCACTAACCCATAGTGTGTCCAAACACAGCTTCACTTACCCATAGTGTGTCCAAACACAGCTTCACTAACCCATAGTGTGTCCAAACACAGGTTAACTAACCCATAGTGTGTCCAAACACAGGTTAACTAACCCATAGTGTGTCCAAACACAGCTTCACTAACCCATAGTGTGTCCAAACACAGCTTCACTTACCCATAGTGTGTCCAAACACAGCTTCACTTACCCATAGTGTGTCCAAACACAGCTTCACTAACCCATAGTGTGTCCAAACACAGCTTCACTAACCCATAGTGTGTCCAAACACAGCTTCACTTACCCATAGTGTGTCCAAACACAGGTTAACTAACCCATAGTGTGTCCAAACACAGGTTAACAGGTCAAGTGATGCCAGATCTTCAAACGGTGATAACTGATCTCTGGCTATTTTGGTTCTTCAAATGCATTTTCGGTTTTGATTCAGATATCTGGTTTAAGTTGAAATGTAAGATTACTGCGTGTTCCCTATAAAGGGCAGATGTATCGATACTATGATCAGCAATGCAGCATCTTTAATTATAACATCATTTAACTAAAGAAGACACCGATGGAAAACTTGACACTTTTTTGGACTTATATAAAGAAACAACCAAGCAAACGAAACTCCATAAATGTTATACTAGATAAATGAAATGTGCACGGTGCTCTGATCAGGATTGAGGCCGATCACAGAACACAATATCTGCTGATTCGATCACCAAAACCCTTCTTTTTAAATCATGTAGAATTATTTACAGTGATAATACAATCAAGATTTTTTGACATTTATTCAGGGCCTGAATTTAATTTCTGTAAGGTAATTCCTCTCTTTATTTTTTCATTTGAGGGGGCCATTTGTTCAAAAATAGATATTTATCTCACGTTCATGTTTGATCATGCACTGTATTTTAGTTTTAACAGTTGTGTAATTGTTGCACAACAGCTTCCACAGCAGTGTCTGATTGTGTGAGGTTGACACACACTCTGTTTGCAGTGTGTGTGTGTATGTAGTCCATGTGTGGGACAGAAGCCGCTTTCACACAGAGTCTGCTCCTGATCCACGGCTGTTCACCACATACACATTTATCCATAATCTTTTATTTTAAATACAAACATTACTTAATTATTCAATGCTTTTAACTTATGCATTTTTATATATTAAGTTGCTAAAGCAAAACATTTAAACTGCATTTCTTACGTTATCACAAACATTCTAAATTAAAACTTACCACTGACAGAAACCGTCAGCCACACCAGTCTGCCTTTCTTTTCATTTAAATCTCCTCTATTACAAGCAATCCTGCAGTTCATTACATTACTAAACCATAACTCACCCAAACACTTTTTAACTAATCCATAACATATGTGCTAACTAATCAGTAACTCAGCCAGAACCATTTTAACTAAACCAGAACCCGTTCAAACACAGCTTAACTAATCAGCAACCCACCAAAACTCACATAACGATCCATGACTCAAACATGGGTTAACTGATCCCACACAGACACAGGCTAACCAGGTGTGTGTGTGTGTGTGTGTGTGTGTTTCAGATGGTGTTCGTCAGCAGCACGGTGAATGAGAAGTTCTGCTCCTTCATGTTCCCGTATTACCTGATGAAGAACTGCAGCATCGAGCAGCCCGTGTTTGCTGCAAACTACATCCAAGGGTTGATCAAAGCCGAGGCGGGAGGTACACTGCTTTACCCAGCATGCACTTGCTGCACACTCTCCTGCTCAGGTGTTCGGCTCACGCTCACGTGTGTCTCTCTCTGTCAGGTGGATGGGAAGGGCAGGCCAACTTCAAGATGTCTTTCCCCAGCGGAGGAGCCATTGAGCTGGGACAGCACCTCTTCAAACTGGCCACCAACGGTTAGGAAACAAACACTCAATGAGTCACTTAATCAATGAATCACTGAGTCAATGAGTCACTCAATCAGTGAATCACTGAGTCAATGAGTCACTCAATCAGTGAAACACTGAGTCAATGAGTCACTCAATCAGTGAATCACTGAGTCAATGAGTCACTCAGCCGCTGAATCACTGAGTCAATGAGTCACTCAATCAGTGAATCACTGAGTCAATGAGTCACTCAGCCGCTGAATCAAGGAATCAGTGAATCACTGAATCAAGGATTCAGTGAATCACTGAGTCTCTGAATCAATGCATCACTCAATCAATGAGTCACTGAATCAAAGAGACCCTAAGTCATTGAGTGTGTGTGTGTGTGTGCGCAGCATCTCGAGCTCCTCCGGCTCAGAACGGAGCGTTTGGATTGGCTGCAGGGATGAACGGATACGCCAGTCCAGCCATGCCACAGATGCAGCCGTACCCATATCCCAGCATGCCACAGGCCGGGTACAACCCCTACCCACAACCCCCTGCTGCAGGTACGGTCAGACTGAGCTGGAGAATCACAGGCATGTCTTCAGAACGGGTGAACTGATGTGTGTGTGTGTGTGTGTGTAGGTGTGTATCCCAGCGCTCCCATGTACATGGCTCCTCCTCCTCCGTACCCTGGACCTCCTCAGAACTGGTGTCCTCCTCCAGGTAACACACACACTCAGACACATACACACTCTCACACACACGTGGGTCTCTGGTCACATGATCTCTCTGTGTTTCTCAGTGGCTAATGGAAACGCTAAAGCAACAGAAGCGGCCAGCAGCGCCTTCTACAATCCCAGCAACCCTCACAGCGTCTACATGCCCATGGTGAGACACACACACACACACACACACACACACAGCGTCTACATGCCCATGGTGAGACACACACACACACACACACACACACACACACAGCGTCTACATGCCCATGGTGAGACACACACACACACACACAGCGTCTACATGCCCATGGTGAGACACACACACACACACACACACACACACACACAGCGTCTACATGCCCATGGTGAGACACACACACACACACACAGCGTCTACATGCCCATGGTGAGACACACACACACACACACACAGCGTCTACATGCCCATGGTGAGACACACACACACACACACACACACACACACAGCGTCTACATGCCCATGGTGAGACACACACACAGCGTCTACATGCCCATGGTGAGACACACACACACACACACACACACACACAGCGTCTACATGCTCATGGTGAGACACACACACACACAGCGTCTACATGCCCATGGTGAGACACACACACACACACACACAGCGTCTACATGCCCATGGTCATACACACACGACACTAAAACAACACAACTCAATGCTATTATATTGTGTGTGTGTGTGTGTGTGAAGTGAAGCTCTGAATCGTTCCTCATGTGTCTGCTGCTGTTGTTCAGGATCAGCCTCCTCCCTACTATCCTCCTGAGAATCCAGAGAAGAAGAACAACTGAGACTCGTCTGGAGGACAGTGATTCGCTCGTGTGCTGGATGACTCTTTAGATTCAGTGTGAGCTGAGCCCGCTCATGTATGCAGTTTTACTATTTACCATTAACACGTCTATATCTGCCTGCTCAGATGTTAATCCTGGTGTGTGTGTGTGTGTGTGTGTGTGTGTGTGTGTGTGTGTGTGTGGTGCTGAACTCTTCTGTAAACTCCTTTTGATAATATTATAATCATAATTCAGAAGTGGATCATTCCTGATAGACCTGGTGTAGACGGATGAATAAAGCTCTATATTCTGTCTCTGTTCATTTCACATTTCTGAAGGAGTTCACACAACCAAGCTTTGTTTCCTCAAATCACGTGACCTTGCTTTAAAACTGTGAAGGGTTTGAGCTTCACTAGCTCCTGCTGTTTAGTAACGTTAGCCAAGAGCACACAGCACTTTCTGATTCCCCTAGAAACCTGTATCGAGTCTTTGCTCCCTCATGTGATGTGCTCATTAAACTGATGAGGACTTGATCCATCAGCTTTCACAAATCCTTCCTCTTTGTGTGAGGCTTTTTGAGTTCAGCTAAGGCTCTTTCATCTGCTAGTAGAAAATGGCCTTGATTTTAACGATAAAAACCCATTCATTAGTTAACGGTAAGTTCCCCTAACTATTATGAGGAAAAACTGCTTTGGACATTACAGGAGGTTTTACACTAGTATATTGTTTTTGAAGTGGAAAGTGATGTATAATTTATAGTAAAGAAAGAAAAGAAACGTAAATTGACATTGCTAGGATTTCCTAAAGGGTATAACTGCAGCCTGGAGATCTCCAAAACGGGGTGGGAGCTACAAAATAGGGCGTGGCTTCCTCCCATTGAGAGACAGGCACATGACACGCATGCACAAACTCCGCCCACAGCTGATTCTGAAGTTTTGATTGGTTGTGTCAGTTAAAGTGTTTCCTAAACTATACAACAAGAAACGCTAAAGCTACCCCACACCTTCACCAGTGAGACTGACTGAGTAGCAGGATTGCTGCTGAATCGTGTGGTAAAGTTGCAGTTCAGGAGATGAACAGGTAATAAGATTATACATCATGAGACTCACTGACACAATGACAGAGTTTTATTAACACCCAGCATCTCTACCCTCTCTCAGTGAATGCTGCTTGGAATAAAGCCATAGAGTAAAGTGTTTCCCTCCGCTGGGACGCTCCTGAGTGATTCCTGTCTTCATCAGACTTGGGTCTAAACACCACTGCCACAAGCTCCGGCCTCTGCTCTCACCGAGAACATTTACATCGATTATTTTAGTTCTTAATGGGGGATGATTAAAAATAGTGTGATATTTCATTGAATGAATCGTGGTTCAGTGTTGTACAGAAAATACTGAGAACGTTTTTTAAACGTCATAATTGTTTCGATCGTGACAAAAGCGAACACATAATCCTCATATTTTGGGGAAATAAACTAAATTTTAGTACCGTAATGGATTTTTTAAGTTATTAAATATAGTAATGAGAATAACATTAGTCACTACCGAAACGAGAGATGTTTGTCAGAAATAACGTGTACTGAATGATCAGATAAGATGGCATGATAGTTTTTGATTCGATGTATAATAAAACTAATGAATCCTTTACTTTACAATCAGAGTTTTGCCTTTTACAAACAGAAATTAGATTTTTAATATAACAAATATTATACATTACTCCTGAAATATTGTAAAAACACACACATCTTGGTGTGTTATATGTTGCTCAGGGCGCACAATAAGGAGGTGTACAGCGAGTACCGAACAAACTGGGAGCTTTCCTGCCAAACATGCAGCAGTGTTCACAACCAAACATTACACACATTACACATGAATCAAACTACTCGAACATTACTCTATCATAAACAGAGGTTGCTGCATTACACAAAACCTCTCAACACATCTGACACTTAACGTAGCGCTTCATGCAGCAATATTTAGGAACAAAATGTCTGTGGTTCTCAGACAGCCCATACCAGCTCTTAGATCCCATCTTCTCTCTCACCCCAGACGAATCACAAATGAGGAACCGTGACCCTCTGGTATGGTATTGAATGGGCTGGACCTTGAGCGCTGTGCTGGTTCTTCAGGTAGGAGCTGTTTGCTGGTTGTTGTCAGTATGGATCGCAGTCAGCGACTCGTGAGAAGCTGTGCCGGCGACTTGACGTTGTCACCAGGGGTATTCCTATACTCTAACAAACTGAGATAGGGGTCTTTCCTGTCCAGCTTGGCTTTAGTTAAGATTGACTCCTCGATCTGCACAGTCTTCTCAGCCAAGCCATCTCTCTCTGGGGGTAATGGGGGCTAGTGGGGGTGTGGGTGAAACCCCGTGTCTTTACAAAGCCTTCCAACTCCTTGCCTCGATGTTGTCAGAGATCACTTTCTCTGGAATGCCATGCCTCGAGAAGATGACTTTGAGTTCGTGTTCAGTTATAAAACAGCTATAATAGTCTACTGTAACCATGTATTCTTCGTTGTTCCAGGTAAGGAGATCTGAAGCTATTACCGTCCATGGTCTGGTTGGTATTTTGTGAGAAATCATGGGCTCCTTGGTGTCTGAACAGCATCGCTCCAGGCAAGTATCACATCTCTCAACCATTGGTTCTATCTGTTCACACATCCCTGGCCAGAGTAACACATCTGCTGCTCTTTGACTTCCCAATGCCCATGTGACCGACGTGAATGTGTGGGAGCAGATCTTCTCACCTTTGAGAATGATCCCGTTTGTCAAGGACAGTTCATCTCAGAAATTTGAGAAGTCACTGATGTCTGCGGGGCATTTTCTCTTTCCTCCACCCGTCCAGAATCACCTGTACTAGCTGCACACGCTGGCTGTCTGACTCCGGCTCGACACGGATCTGTTGCAGCTCTGCACCACTAACTCGTAAGCTTTTGTAAACCGTGTGAATCTGCATGTCCATTCCTTCGCTAGGATTGTGTAGAGAGGGTATCTGCCCCAGGAATCTCTTTCCTGGCCGCTGTGTGATGGTGACGTCATATTTCTGGAGTTGTAGGGTCATTATTTGAAGTTGTGGTGGAGCTGCGGCTTGTGATCGGACTCCACTATGACTTTCCGGCCCTACACGTACTGATGAAAACACTTGCAGCCGAATAAGATCGCATAGAGCTCCTTCTCTAGCACATTATCTAGCATATTCTGAGTTTGCCGGTTCTTGGTTTTTCAAGTGCGTTTACCCAGTCGGTGGCTCCATTACCTTGACTATGACTCCTTGTTTTTTTTCTGTGTTCGTCTTGGGCATCACATATGCTTCGTACTAGTCGTAGTATGTTTGCAGTACCTTTGCTTCATCTGTCGTCAGCGCCCAGGTGTTGAAGATATCTCTTCCTTTTTCTCCTGTCCACGGGAGCAAATAACTGCACTTTTCTTCTTCAATATTACACATAGATAAATGTGATTGGCTTCGGTTCATCATGTGACTTTCTCATCATTACCTGCTACTGATTACGAGTGTATTACAAATCAGTTAAATTACGTTTTTTAAATGTAAATTTAAGTTAAATCTGTACAACCAAAAAATGTTGCCATTGTGGGGTTTTTAAGTAATTGAATTTTTTTAAACCATAAATTACACAGAATTCACAGAATAGTACAGATTGTTTATACACAGTGCAAGGAAACAGAAGTGTGATCAGTCAGAATCCACAGCGGTGTTTCTCCTCAGTCGGGTGGGTTAGTTATGACCTTTACCAGCAGTCGAACCTTCACCATCTACAACAGATGCATTACAACAAGATCGAGAGAGATACAGAGAAGATCATACACTACCAGTCAAATCTTTTTTGAACTGTATATTTTAATTTTTTAAAGAGGTCTGTTCTGCTCACCAAACCTGCTTTTACAGTATTTGATTTAAACAGCTGAAATAAAAACTTTTGTAACGTTATACACTATATCTAGCTTGGAGTCAGTATTATATATATATATATGAGGGATATAAAAATTAATACTTTTGTTTAGCAAGGAATCTACTCTGCTGTGTTCATCACTGATAATAATCTTCATGTTTCTTGAGCAATAAATCATCATATTATTCTGATTTCTGAAGATCATGTGACACTGAAGACTGGAGGAATGATGCTGAAAATACAGCGGAGCATCACAGAAATACATTACACTTTAACACATTCACACATTCACACAGATGTTTGAAATAGTAGGAATAATAAGAAATTTCACTGCTTTTGCTGTATTTTGGATCAAATAAATGCAGGCTTTTGTGAGCAGAAGATACTTCTTTAAGAAGCGTTTGACTGGTAGGTTACAGATTCATTAGCTGCTACAGGAAAATAATGAGAAGAACAACAAAGAGCAGTGAATGGTAAATCTGTCTGCGCTATAAACCAGTGTGCACTAAAATAACATGATAACAAACACCAGTTTACAATATTGTCAAGCAGCTGTTTGCGTACGATAAGATGAAATAAGGGCAGGTCTTAAACATACAGATGGCTGCGTTCCTCTGCAGCAGACCTGAACACGTGACAAAGGGATTATGGGTAATTGTAGCCACACACTCCGTCTCAGGGCTCGTCCTGCAGGAACCACACCTCGTTACGCCGGCCGTACGGTTTGATCGGGGGGTCGTAGATGCAGCACAGGTACTGCTTGCGCTGGAAGGGGGCGGAGTCTCCCAGCGTACACGTCAGTCGCGACGCTTCTGCGCGAAACTCGCTCTCGCCTGCGAAACCACCGAAGCGCCTGCAGGGGGAGACAGATCTCAGTCTAGAGGAGTTCACCCGGAAATAAAACAACTCTGTCATAATTACACCAATAAAAACAACTATAAAGATAGCGATTAAGATATGTGAGTCATGCTGGCTAAATAAGTGTGAATGCACATGGTCTAATTCTGAGTTGCAGAGAAGTGAAAAATTTCAGTTTTGAGGTTTTCACAAAAATGAGTTCATTAAGCCTTCTTCTAGCGATCCAAATAGCAATAGAAAATCTCAAATAATCTTTATTTTTATGTTTTCTGAGAGGAGTATGTTTCTCTAGATGATATTTGTTGGTCTATTGTTGCAAAGCCCAGCATTCCAGCTTTGTTCATATTCATCTTGAATAAATAGGGTTTCCAAACCCATGCTGAAGAAAACAAAACGATTGCGCTGACTTACATTTGCAAAGCCTGTGCATAAGATATAAGTATAAAATACATTATTGTGAAATATGTCTTGGCAAGATTCACACAAACATAATCTGTTGTGTTTTTCATGAAAGTTTAGTGAATAGTTGGGGGAAATCTGATGTGCAATGTAATAATAGATCCATGCATAACAGTATAGATCTGATTTTTATTTTGTAATCCTCAGAAAACTTTAAGTCGATTTTTCTCCAAATCTACTCTGCTGACTCTATCACCTTCAAACGCATGTAATTTGACACAAGTCATTTTTTATCACATTTCAACAAGCCATATGTAATTATAAGGTATTTTAATGAAGAGTTAAAAAAATAATAATAATAATAACAATTTAGAAAATGTGCTCATTCTGACTCATTTTGCCAGCACGGGTCAGTTCTAAAAATCATTCTGAACATCAAAGATTAGCATGGTCCACACCAAAACTTTAACGATAAAGGCACAGAGAAACGATTTCCGTGGAATCACTTTCAGAAGGCTGTTTTTTCAACCGATGATTGTTACAAACATTGACAGCCAATCAGAATCCATCCTAAAGAGCTCAAGAGAATTTAAAGCAGACAATATCATCTGGGCTGCGTTCAGCCCCGACAAAACATTGCACAACGTTTTTTAAACAGAAACGGTGATGCGTTGAACACACTGTTCTGTTGACGCAAGTGTTGCAACTATGGCAGCTGAGAAGGCCATTCTTTGTGTTCTTTGTGAAGAATTTTCGGAGCCATCTATTTAGCCTCACATACTGACTTTATTTGTAGTTCATACGGTTTTAATACCCTGTATTTTCTTTCTCATTTGTAGGAAAAGCACTTAATTACCATTGTTTATTTCTATACCAAATATCATACACTTGCAATGAAGCTAAAAATATAAACAACTACATCATTATGTTGATATCTTATATTTTTACAATAAAACATGTCTTCTAATATCCTCAGTTGTTGCGTATACCGAGCTGCAACGAACACATTTGTACATTATTTTCCTTGAAGCCATTGTGCGAGTTCACTTTAATACCGCGTGCTTTATATACATGTTGCTGCTGATTGGACTGCAGTTCTGACACACCCACAAAACAAGAGAAAACACATCTCAAACCCCGTTACACACTGGTGCACACCGTTTCCAGGAAACATGACGTTCAACACGGAAACCGTAGCAAAACGTTGTGCACCGTTTTGAACTTGAACATGCCTCTGCTGGTTTTTCTGTTATACTTTGTTCTGATTGGCTGTCTGTCTGTTAGCAGAGCTCTGATTGGCTGTGTGTCTGTTAGCAGTGCTCTGATTGGCTGTGTATCTGTTTGCAGTGCTTTTGCAGCACTCTGGTTGGCTGTGTGTCTGTTAGCAGCGATCTGATTGGCTGTCTGTTAGCAGAGCTCTGATTGGCTGTGTGTCTGTTTGCAGTGCTCTGATTGGCTGTGTGTCTGTTTGCAGTGCTTTTGCAGCACTTTGGTTGGCTGTGTGTCTGTTACCAGCGATCTGATTGGCTGTGTGTCCATTTGCAGTGCTCTGATTGGCTGTGTGTCTGTTATCAGCCCTCTGATTGGCTGTGTGTCTGTTTGCAGTGCTCTGATTGGCTGTGTGTCTGTTAGCAGCACTCTGATTGGCTGTGTATCTGTTTGCAGTGCTCTTGCAGCACTCTGGTTGGCTGCGTGTCGTTAAGTAGTGCTCTGCTTGGCTGCATGTCTGTTAGCAGAGCTCTGATTGGCTGTGTGTCTGTTTGCAGTGCTCTGCTTGGCTGCATGTCTGTCAGCAGTGTTCTGATTGTCTTTATAGTTATAGTTCTTGCTGTGAGCAGGGCTTTACTGTGTTAACGTACAGGATGTATACGGTCATGCCTGGACGGTCCTCGATGCGAATGGATGAGTCGGTTGGGTTTGGGGGGGCGATCTGGAAGGATGATGGGATGCGCAGAGCGGCGACCAGGCGGCGGTTTAATGAGCCGTCATCACGAGGAAACACGGTGAAGATGATGGGGACGGGCGTGTTCATCACCTCACCTGTTCAAACACAGATCACAACACAAAACACGGCTCATTCAAACACTTCTAGCAGGAATACGACTGATGAAACAAGATACATACTAATAATGTTTTGTTAACATCTCATTCTGTTGATGCACAATCTTTACTTGTAGCTTAGAGTTCATCAAGCAATCACAATAATCTTTGTTACATATCAAAGTAACAAATCACAAAGTCTCTGCTTTTAAACTGGCGTGCCCTGATTGTCTGTATAGCAGCGCTCTGATGGGCTGTGCATCTGTTTACAGTAGAGGTTGACCGGATTTAGACATTACAGACTCCGATAAGGCTGGACCACACTGGCCGATACCCATTAATCAACCAATATTGTTTTTAATGGAAAGGCCTACTGAACGGAAACTAAAATAGTGCTCTACTTTTTTTTTTTTATAGGACTTAACCATACTTTGTAACTGAATAAAAAAATATTATATATATATATATATATATATATATATATATATATATATATATATATATATATCAATAAAACTAGTTCATTAAAGTTAACAAACGCGATCTGAAATCAAAACACTCTAACAAGGATCAATTGTTTTTGGTCGTCTAAATGAACACATCAGTTTTCTTGTTCATGTTGCAACTTTAAACATGCAGCTTCACTGGATTCAAAATTCATTAATGTGACCAGATGGATATAAACTAATTCAATGATTGTGGCATTAAACATTTGGGTTAGACTTTTTTGGTCACATTGTTTTAACTGCTTGAGGTGCTGCTAATGCTCGTATCCTCTCAGCCTTGATACCAAACATGATGCTGTTCTTTCTTCACTAATGCAGCATCTAATTAACTAATTACCAAGTAATGATATGAAAACATGCGCTGTAGTACATTATAGCACTATAGATGGTTGTCAAAGTTTTAAATCCACCTCTGAACTACTCTGTTCAGCGCAGAATCAGGTGTCAAAACAAACAGCAGGAGCTGACAGTGGTTCACCTCTAGAGGGCGCTCTCGTTCTCATTCTGTATAACGACCACAGACACTTCGCAGCTTCTCCAGCGACAAACACAACCCACAAAACTATCAGAATGAGCTTTTACCAATAACGATACTTCCACCAATTAACTATCGGTGCCGATTAATCACCAAAACCGATACATTTGTCAACATGTACGTAGTTTGCAGTGCTCTGATTGGCTCTGTGCCTCTTTGCTCTGTGATTGGATTGCCTGCTCGTCTATTTGCAGCTGATTGGCTGTGTGTCTGTTTGCAGGGCTCTGATTGGCTCACCTTGTTCGTTGTCTCCACTCATGTAGGCAAGAAGCTTCCGCTGAAGATCACCTGAAACCTGATCGAAGCTCCGCCCCTCCAGACTCACACACACATGCTTACACGCATCATAGCGGCGCACCTCATAACACACCCCATCCTGACAGAGAGAGAGAGAGAATGAGAGCGAGAGAGAGAGAGAGGGAGAGAGAGGGAGAGAGAGAATGAGACAGAGAGAGAGAGAGAAAGAGAAAGAGAGAGAGTCAGCAGTGAGTCAGTTAATTTCAGCAGAATAAACGCCTTCAGCCACATAAACACACACACACACACACACACGCACAGAATCAGTGTGTGTGTGTGTGTGTGTGTGAGTGTGTGTGTGTGTGTGTGACTGGTAATTATAGTCTGTCTAGGTGTCATTTGGACTCCTTAATTAATGCTGCTCAGCTAATATTAGCTCATGTGTTTAATTATTCATATTTGACCGTGTGTAGTGTGTGTGTGTGTGTGTGTGTATTGTGTGTCAGCTGTAATTAAGAGTGTTTTAACGGCTCAGATCTCATGACTGTGTGATATTTCAGCTCAATGTCTGAGATTCATCTTGACATGACTCGAGCACAAAAGAATCACACAAAAACACATTTCTGCACAAGCTCATTTTTAACAATCTGAAGGTTTTCTGCATTAATTTACAGACATTCACCTCGAACTGTAAATCACCTAGACACAAAAATGTTTACAATTTTTTCTACATTAATTCAACATACAAATACCACGTTATACTTGCAATTATACTTTTAACTTACTTCTTCTCTACATGACAGCTGTGACCATGTGTTTAACTGTTGTGTACGTTACATCAGAATGCAAATCTGTAAAACTCATAAAGCTCCAGCAATAGGCTTGATTCTTGATTTCTCCATTCTTTCTCTGGATTTTGTGATGAAAAAGATTAAAACATAATCTCAGAATAATAAGAAAGAAACACAAGCATGAGCTAACAGTCAGATCTTTAGTTAGTGAAGCTGCAGAGAGTGATGTGAGCTGAACTATCAGAAAATATCACTTCAATCAATCAGTGTGTGTGTGTGTGTGTGTGTGTGTGTGTTACCTTGCATTCAGTGCTCAGCAGCTTGTACTCGCTCTCTTCAGTGGCTCCAAGCAGCCAGTTTTTGATCATGACAAACATGCTGAACACAGCTGAAGAATCAACCCTCCGTCAGGTGTGTGTGTGTGTGTGTGTGTGTGTGTGAGCTGCGCGTCTCCTCCCCCAGATTCATCTGTCATCCCAGAAGAGCCTGGATCACTGCACTTATAGAGTCAGGAGCGCAGAGAGTCACAGAGACGAGACACAGCATCTCGAGTTCAAGCCTGAGGACAAAACACGCCACAGTCAGTCAGACTAACACACACACACACACACACACACACACAGATGAGTTCGTATGCTTCCTGTGCAAAAATAATAACACTAGCTATGTTTCCAACCATCTATTTTATACAGATTTTGGAAAACACACATATATAAATGCTGGATGGAAACACCAAGGCACTCATTAATTATGAAAATTTGCATACAAAAACTTAAGTGCACAATTAAGTAGAATAAATGTGTTTCTCGAGCAGTAAATTATCATATTATTCTGATTTCTGAAGATCATGTGACACTGAAGACTGGAGGAATGATGCTGAAAATACAGCGGAGCATCACAGAAATACATTACACTTTAACACAGATTCACACAGGAAACTTTTCACAGTATTACTGTTTTTGCTGTACTTTGGACCAAATAAATGCAGGTGAGCAGAAGACTTCTTTAAAAAACATAAAAAACCTTATTATTCAAAAACTTTTAACTGGTTGTACATTGATGGCAGGCTTTGCAGATTTCAGAGTGACCAAACAACATTTCAGATCAGATGCTCTATCTTGATCTGTTCAACATGGCGTCCAGGTTGCTCTGCTTAGATGGTGTTTTTATTTACTTTTTTACTTTCTTTTTCTCTGTCTTTTTACACACATATCCTCTGCACTGATCACTTACCACAGAGAAACACTTTTGGACATCAGACACTGCTTCACTGACCTGTTTCAGGACACTTTATGCTCTAATCCATCGTGGCCATCTGAGATTTTCCAGAACGCTGAGATGAACAATGTCCACTTGAATAACCACCCGAGGCGACGGATCTAGAAACACAGTGGGAAACACGCTGGGATTCGCAACAGACTGAGGAAAAGAGCACACAGTCCTCCTCTGTCATTGCTACACTCAGTTTAAGAATCCCTACAAAGCTCGCTCACTACCAGCTTTCGGCAAATCGGACCATGCCGCCATTTTCCTCACACCGGAATATAAACAACGGCTCGTTCAAGATCCCCCGGTGCAGAGGGTGGTGACGCGATGGTCTGCCCAATCAGAAGCAACGTTACAGGCGGCTCTTGATGACGTAGACTGGGACATGTTTCGCGCAAGTTCATCTGACGACAGAGAGTTCACGGATGTAGCGCTAAGCTTTAGAAACACGCTAGACGAACAAGCTACAGATACAATAACTATAAGGACATTCTCAAATCAGAAACCGTGGGTGGACAGATCAATCCGTGCAGCAGTAAACAAGCGCACTGCTGCTTACAAAGATCTGTCGCTGGCTGACGAGCTAAACACTTTCTACGGCTGCTTTGAAAGCAATCTAAGCAGTGCGAGTCTGCCGATCAGCACGTCAGGAAGCAGCAGTCAGAGCAGCAATCATCATGCGATCACGGTGTCGGAGGACGAGGTTCGGAGGGCACTAAAGCGAGTGAATGTAAGGAAAGCAGCCGGACCTGATGGGATTTCTGGCTGTAAAAATGTCATCTGCTCCTCCATCCCGGATACTTTGGACCCTCTTCAGTTTGCCTATCGTCCAAACAGATCCACAGATGATGCCATCTCTCACATCCTGCACTCTTCTCTCACACACATTGACAGCAATAACAGGAACTATGTAAGGCTGCTATTTATTGACTATAGCTCAGCTTTTAATACTATAGTACCCATAAAGCTAGCTTCTAAACTCATAGACCTCGGCCTGAATTCTTCACTCTGCAACTGGATTCTTGATTTCCTCACCGGCAGACCTCAAGTGGTGAAAGTAGGCCAGTACACCTCCAGCTCCATCACCCTGAACATAGGAGCCCCACAGGGCTGTGTCCTGAGTCCCCTGCTCTTCTCTCTCTACACACATGATTGCGTGTCTTCCCACAGCTCCACATCCATTATCCATTAAATTTGCTGATGATACTGTGATTCTGGGCCTCATTCACAACAATAATGAGACCGCATACTTGGATGAGGTGGGAAAATAACATCATGGGGCCAGGACAACTGTCTCTCTCTGAATGTGAGCAAAACTAAAGAGCTGATTGTGGACTTCAGGAAGAGACAGCAGCAGCCCTATACTCCTCTTATGATCAGCGGGACCCCTGTGGAGAGGGTGAGCAGCTTCAAGTACCTTGGTGTAAACATCTCGGAGGACCTCACTTGGACTACTCACATCCAAACACAGGTTAATAAATCCAGGCAAAGACTGTACCATCTGCGACAGCTGAGGAAATTCAGGGTCTCACCAGCAATCCTGAAAACTTTATATTCTGGGGCTATAGAAAGTGTATTGACTCAGTGTATCTCAGTGTGGTATGGGAACAGCTCCAGTCAAGACTGCAAAGCCCTACAGAGAGTTGTGCGCTTAGCTGAGCACATCTCCGGGTCTGCTCTCCCCTCTCTGCAGGACATCTACCTCAAACACTGCAGAAGTAGAGCTGTTAAAATCATCAAAGACTCCATCCACCCCAGTAACTGTCTGTTCACTTTGCTGCCATCTGATAAGCGCTACCGTAGCCTAACTTCTACATGACCTCACTTAACTATCAGTAAGATACTTAATATACTCACAATTTTGTGTAGTAAATAAAAAAGTAACTGTGTTGTCATAATTATGTGAAATATGCTTTTCTGTGGCAACACTGCTAACATCAAAAATAGGTCTGTGATTCAAGGAATTAGCAGTTATTTTTGCATTAATCATTTTATTAACAATCAGATATAAAATTAATAATTATCTTCTTAGTAAGTATGAGTTCTGCAAAGATATAAAGGTACATAACAGCTGATAAACCCCTGTTCAATCATCACTTTTATTTTCAGCATTCACAGATGAACAGAACGGCTTTTATTGGAAACAGAAATCTTATGTCACATTATAAATATCTGCACTGTCACTTTAGATCAATTTAATGCATAAAAAGTCTAATTTTCCACAAACTTTTGAATTGTAGTGTATCACGGTTTCCTCAGAAATATTGAGCAGCACAACTGTGTTCAACATTGATAATAATCAGAACTGTTTCTTGAGCAGTAAATCATCATATTATTCTGATTTCTGAAGATCATGTGACACTGAAGACTGGAGGAATGATGCTGAAAATACAGCGGAGCATCACAGAAATACATTACACTTTAACACAGATTCACACAGAAAACAGATGTTTCAAAGAGTAATACTATTTGTACTGCATATCTGATCAGATAAATGCAGCTTTTCGTGAGCAGAAGAGATTTTTTTTTAACTAAAAAACATTAAAACATCTTAATCCAGTATTTTGTCCATCAGTTAAATGTATTATGGTTTATAATCTCTGTTAATAATTTGGATCTTTGTGTTGTTTCTGAGTTAATCAGGAGAAACTGTGTGTTATATCTGGACTTTTGTTTGTGTGGTTCTGTGGACACACACACACACACACACACACACACACACTCAGAGGGCAGTCCGGATCAGATCAGGTGTCACACTGACGCACTGTTAAAGCTTCATGTGGAAAAAGCAGCTTCATGCAGTAAATCAAGCTCGTGTTTCACACATTCACTGAAACAGTGGCCAGGGTTGCCAGGTCTGCGCAACAAAACCTACACAATTGCTCCTCAAAACTAACCCAAAACTGGCTCAATCGCATCCCCCTGATTTTAAGCCTGGTTTATACCTCTCTCTGAACAGGGAAATATTTTCCAAAACTCATGGAGAAATTAGATTAGAGGGTTAGTTCACCCAGGAATGACAATCCTGTCATTATTTACTCACCCTCATTCATCTTTGAACACAAATGTAGATATTTCTGATGAAGCTCTACAGACAGCGAGGATCCTTACACGATCAAGGCTCAGAGACGTTAAAATGATCCATGTGACACCAGACATTTTACCAAGCTACAAAAATACATTTTGTGTATAAAGAAAACTAAAATAATGATTTAATTCAACAATTCATACAAATACAATGACTATAAATGTCATAGTGTGTGTAAGAGGAACAATTCTCCACGTATACTGTTTGAGAATGACCAACACTTACAGAGTTAGTCAGAAGATAAACCCCAGAGTTAGAAAACCTGATATCATGTGCGTTACAAGCTTCTGTTTGAAAACAGCGTTCATGTGTGTGTGTGTGAGAGAGTGTGTGTGTGAGTGTAGAAAAAACGATTACAACATTATAGAACCAAACTGAATTAAATTAGCCTATGCACTTTACATATACATCACATTTCTCATCAATATGTTTAACAATAAAGATTAATAATAAGGAAAAGAAGCACATCACAAATAGCCTACATCGTTAAATCCTGTCCTGCTGTAGAGAAACAGAACATCTCTGCTTATTAACTAACAATCAAAGAAGCACAGGTAAAGATACAGGTGCACACAGAACACAGTGACGTCACCTTGGTTTTGACAGAACGCGTTGGTGAAACTCATGCATCTAGCAAGACCTTAATATACAAAATAATCATATTGATTTAAGCATTTAACATTTATCAATTAATTAAACATCAGTAATGAACAAGACTGCACAAATTATAGCGATCACGAGCAACACCCCATCAGTTATACTCAGGTCTATAGCGCCACCTGCTGGTGCAGTTTTGTAACTTCTTAGAGAAAATTAAGTGGCTATAATGACAAAACAAGAAGGAAAATGTTTTTAATGCATGGCCACATATAACTTCTGTAGTTGAGAGCATTCAAATGCAGTTATTAATGAAGTTATTAGAAAGAGAGAGACACACACACACACACACAGAGAGAGAGAGAG
The DNA here is from genome assembly GCF_003368295.1 of Carassius auratus. Lineage (NCBI taxonomy): Eukaryota > Metazoa > Chordata > Actinopteri > Cypriniformes > Cyprinidae > Carassius > Carassius auratus. The sequence goes on along the minus strand of NC_039293.1, from coordinate 7,138,942 downwards.
AGAGAGAGAACAAAATAACTCCTCAAACTCAGCAAACTCTAGACTCCGAAGAGAAAGGAAGAGTTGAATTCGCCTCATATGAGTAGGGTTGTGTCCCGAGACCCAGTACCAGTGTGGCACCAAGAGCCGGAGCAGTGGGCCCTGTTTGGAATTGTTTCATTCATATGTTCATTCTATTTATTTATTTAATATTTTATATGAATCAAATATAAATTAGCACTGCTTAGTCTTCACTGTAAAAATTTAATTAACAGTCAAACCAAATTACAATCAGACACCTTCAACATTTCCTCAATTATCACAGTTTATTTGCTCTAGTTTATGAAATGGTAATAAAATATGATAAGAAATCAGAGTTGAACTGTCAGAACAAATTCATCTTGATAATATCAGTTAACTTTGATAGAAAGGTTTGTAATGGATTACAATCAACCAAAACTTCAGACAACGGTTAGTATGGTAATATTTTGTTGAACAATTACTAAGCAATGCTTAATTCTGTTTAGTCTGTGGTGTGAAAAGGTTGCATTAGCAATTTCAAAGTTAGTTTTTTTTTTTTTTTTTGGGGGGGGGGTATAATATGTCACAGTTTGCTTTATTTTGTTATACTCACTTACCTAAATCATTTATAGTGTCCTGCACCTATTATTATTATTTTTTTTTTAATAATATATGGTGTGTGAATAATTTTTGGTTTGACTGTGCACTTATTCTTGTTAAAACTGCGGAGTAATTCAGTCAAGAGCAGTGAGTGATTTTCTTAATTACATTTTCTTGGATTAACATTACAGCAGCTAGTAGCTAAATTAGGCGCGGTCACTTTAAGAGACGATGAAGCATCCAATATAATGAACATCCAATATTTTTCTTAACTGTTTACTTCCACTTAAGACATAACCAACAGTTTTTTCGAACAAACTTTCCAAGACAGGTATTTTGACTTATTTTGTATGTATTTGTCGGCACAAGAGCAAAAAGAGGCAAATTCTGTGTTCAAGTGTTTTGAGATGCCTTTCTCAGCCAGAACACTGCGGTGCTGAATTGGGCTTTTCCACATCCTCTTCTGTTTGTTTAAACTGCGATTTGCATTTGTTCGTCCAGGTGCAGGAGGAAGTTCAAGGAGAACTTCGCAAAGGAGATCTGTGTTCAGTGTCAGACGCGGCTCTGAGACTGTGAGATGCGTGCGCACCGTACACAGCGCGCAAGTTGAGATTTTCCGCATCTTGTGCTTGAATGATTTAAACTCTTTTCACTCTCTAAAAGTCTTAGTCTTAGGCAGTCTGCTTGTGCATTCAACAATCTCAGATTATTATTAAAATCACTGGCAAAATTAATGTTTGGAAATGTAAACTAATATTTCCTACTGACATACTAAAGCTAAAGATATAAATATCTGGCTCAAACCCCTTTTTTGTGGTGACAATACTAATATGCCTAAGACTGTACTTTACAAACGACATTGTTGCTCCTTTATAAAGAATGAGCAAACAGTCATTCACAGAACTGATTAAAGACAGGGACAGACAGCTCTCATTTGAACTAAATATCATTGAGAGATACAGTAGAAACAATGACTCAGATCGTGAAATACATTTATTAGCCTTAGATTAAGAGAAGCTTGGGAAATGAGAGCATCCAAGGAGTGTGTGAAAGCTATGGATTTATTTTAAATCTTTTTAATGTTCTTTAATGTTATGCTATGCTATGTTTTTAGGCTTTTTTAAATTTTATTTATTTATTTTTATAGAAGTATCGATTCAGGTACCGTTTTAAAAGTATCGATATCGGATAAAACCCAATCGGTACCCAACACTATGTACGACCCCTTTAAAATTGGGATAAAAAATAAAATGAAAACACTGGATGGATTTTTATTAATATAGGATGGATGTATATATACACATCCAACATATAGCTCTGTTCAAACAACTTTAAAAGTGAATTTTACATCCGATAACCCCTTTAATATTAAGTGTAACATTCTGAACTCCAACCACAATTTATATGAAAAGCCAAACTTACTGGAAACTGCTGTGTAAGATCCGAGTAATACTTCTGATATACTTCTGCGTCAAAGCTATGTAGCTACACTGTAGGCTATGTTTAGAACGTGCAGCGTGTCAATTCTAGAATGTGCTTGAGTTTTGTGTGCACTTTAATATATTTTAATGTTACACCTTCTTATATAAAATAAAATAAATCGAAGAACAAGTGTCTTATCATTTATTAAACTACATAGCATTATACATCACTAGTTGTCTTCGACAAACAATGTTGATCTGTCGTGGTACAAGTCCTTGTGGAGATGGAAAGAATGAGAGTACAAACATACGTAACTGTATGTAGGTAGATACTATGTACTAATGTATACTTATACTACACACACTTCTAGTTACTTCAGTAAGTACACAGGTGGGACCCTAAAATTAAACTCAAGTTAAAGCACAGATACGATGTGAAAACTTTAGATGCTTTACATCTCATTCCTGTATGACTTTCTTCAGAACAACACAGACTCAGAGTTTTAGAGAATATTATCAATCTTTCTGCACATAGTGTAAGTATTCAGCACATATTTGTAATGTTTAATGTTCTGATTAGATGAATCAAGGTTAGAAAATTAACATGTACTGTAGTGTATGTATATGGAGCATTTTTTCTAATATTGTATTCATCACTATTTCTTCTCATGCTGCTGTTTCGTCCTCCCTGCAAAATAATTCCAGACAAACTCATCACTGAGCTCTCAGATTATTAAACGTGAATCATCTCAAGAACTCACCAGCTCTTCTTTCACAGATGATCTGAAGAAGAATCACAGTAGGAGCAGCAAACACTGCAGGAAAGATTACGATAGACACAATCAAGAGAAAAACAGACTCAATCTGTTAAACTGGGAGTCAAGTCAAAGCTGTGGTACCTCTCAATAATGATCCTGCACTGTTCCCAACATCATGAAGATCCTCAACATCACATCATACTAGAGCTTCACATCACAGAAATGATGAATTAACTCAAACTGCTTCATTAATCCATTATATATTATTTTTGTGTTGGGAGTAAACTGATGGTTGCCATTTACCAAAAAATAAATCTGATGACATCATCCACTCCACTGATACCTGAAACACAAGAACAAATGACTGATCATTATAACTTCACTGTATGCAGATGTAGACTGAACTCTTTCACAGGAGTTTAAAGAGCGTGTAGAAGTGTCTTTACCTGTGAGAAAGATCAGTCCCAGCAGACACAGATCAGACATCTTCTCTTTCTGTCCTTCTTATGATCTCAACTCTTTCTTTAGATACTATCCATCCTGACCGACCAAGTGATTAGATCATGGGAAAGTTCATATTTAGTGGAGAAGTGCTGCTTACATTTTGCGAAACCTGTCAGAACTGCATTTTGCGAACCACATTTGGTCTGAGCACAATCTGCAGGCAATACTTCTGCATTCCATTCGATTCTAGAAATACCAGGAGTCTCTATGCCAGGCATGGACTGGGATCACCAGATGCATGGTGGAGATCTCGTGTCCAGCTCGTATTCAAGTTTCACTAAAAACACAGGGAGAACACGAGACATTTGAACAGTTAACAGAGCTTAAGCTGCTTGGAAAGACCACCAATTCTCCAAAAGTCAGAGAAACAGCACAGTCACAAGAGAAGGACTGGACTGGATCAATGCTTTGGTGGTTGTTGGAAAGCCCCGCACTGGAAAACTCAGGGTGTGTTTGGCTCCCAGAGACTTGAATAAAGACTGCTGCCTTCTTTGACTATCAGGACTTTTATTTTGAAGTTATTGTTTGAGTAGCACTGCCCTCTAGTGGCCATTTAGTCAAAGGCTTGATAGATGGTGTATCTAAGCTTTCTCTTCAGGCTGTTCCTGGGCAGGGCTGGGGAGTAACGAAATACAACATACGAGTAACTGTATTTCCTTAAACATTTCATTATTTTAAATAAGGGGTAATCAGACTACAGTTACATCTGAAAAGTATTTTAGATTACCAATGATTACTTTTACTTTGATGTAATTTATTAACTTAATATTTAACCCTTTAAGACCTGCCATAGAACAATTCTGTCAGAGTATACTTTAGTAATTTTACATGCTGACCTGTCATTTTTGAGCAGGCTTGAGAGGGTTACTTTAAAAATGTATTCCATTACAGTTACTAATTACTTCATAAAAAAAGTATTCAGTAACGTAATCCAAGTACCACAGTATGAAAGTAATGTAACTGATTAATTTTGGATTACTTCTGGATTACTTCAAGGTCAAGTATTATTTTTTAAAAACAACATCATTTATTAATTAAGAATTTCACAGCCCTGAATTAATATATATGTGAAGGACTATACAGACATCTAGTGCATGGTATTGGTATTACAGATAATTTTTTTTATTTTGAAGAAAATATAATAAGAAAGAATTTTAAGGAAATGTTTCTTCAACAGGAAAATAGAGAATACAAATTCATTTTTTTTTTCAATGAAAATATAATAAGAACATTTTTTAGACAATGGAAAATGTTTCTTCAAAAGGAAAATAGAGAATACAAATATATTTTTTTATCTTTGCAAATATAAAACTAATTTTTAAAAGTACAAATGCTTCTTTAGGTTAGATGTTGAATCCTTAAATTAAGAAAGTGTTTTCTTTGCTGGAAGGCACAGTTTACACTGTTCAACGTTGTTTGCAATTTCTTCTTTTTAAACAAAATAGCAGCGGAATTTCCATGAAATGAACGCGTTTTTGCAGCAGTGATTCAATCTGCGTCTGAGGAGACTGTAGACAGCTGTTATTTGCGCATGCACCAGCAGGTGGCACACGTGACTCGCCTGAGTCATTAATCAAGCTGTGCTTAAATATAGTGTTATTATGCCAAAATACTGATTTATTTAGTTTTAAATGAAACCATTGTAATCCTGAAAGTATTCTAACTTTTTTCAAAATGTAACTATAATCTGATTACTATGTTTTTTTGAAGTAACTGTAACGGATTACAGTAACTGGATTTTTGTATCCTGATTACGTTACGCCGTTACATGTATTCCGTTACTCCCCAACCTTGTTTTTGTGTATATTCAAATGCCATAGAGCAATACAATCCTTACACCCTCAATTTGAAGACTATGTAATAAAGCCATGGTAACTAGAGAAATAGCTCAAAAGTGCAATAAACTGACCCAAAAAAAGAAAAAAAAATCAACACATTTTACTAAATACACAAATATCACAAATGTCAAACTCAATCTTGTCAATGTAAAAACCAATAAATCATTGTTTATGTAAAAGTTATACAGTTAATGTTAAGAACTGTAACCTTATTGAAAGTGTTACCAAGGTTTTATATATTGTTGAGTGTATGTCTCTTGAAAGTTCTGATTAAACCTTTCATTGCTGTATCCCTTAAATCCAAATCGCTGTTAATGTAATGTATGTTCCCACTGGGCCTAGTTCTCCGGTCGTGTCAGTGCTGACTGCAGCTATATTTAGGGCCCAAGCCCAAAAATGGGCGTAGGTCCCTATTGTTTTCCATCAGATTATTAAAACAGTGTGCATTATTGAGACACTGTTTTCCTAATGAATGTTGTTCAGTTGCTTTGACGCAATGTATTTTGTTTAAAGCGCTATATAAATAAAGGTGACTTGACTTGACTTATTATTATTTATTTATTTTTGTCAAGGTTTTTGTGGGTTTTAGGTCCCTAACATGCTCAAAAACCCTTAACAATTGTCACTGGTGTGGTGTTTGCACTGACGGTTTGTGGCTGCCATCGCTGCAGATTCTTGTAGTCCCAGTATTTTGGTAAATTAACAGTTACAGTTACAACAGTTAATGATATATACATTAATTATGTGTAAAATATTTTCACTGGATTTTTAAAGTAAAGTTCTGACAACCACAGATGCAAATTTTTTATTGTACATTTTTTTAATTTGTACATTTTTACATGTTAATTAGTATAGTGAGGAATTAAGAGAGGAGGCTAGCAAAGATTATCGGATAAATTGATCAATTTATAAGTAATATAAAAAGATTAATTGTAATCAGGGATGCACCGATACTGGTATCGGAATCAGGCCCAATACTGAGCTCCTGCACTCATTAACATGCCCCGATACCAAACACCGATACCACACAACATGTGATAAGTGCCGTATTCAGACAAAGAAACACAGACAACAGGCAGAATGGAGTTATTCAAGATTAAGGATCTATACGAAGCAGATGAATAATGAATAATCTTAAACATTCAGTATTAAAGGGGTGGTTGATTGCAATTTCACTTTTTTAAAGTAAGTGTGTAATGTTGCTGTTTGAGCATAAACAATATCTGCAAAGTTGTAGAGCTCAAAGTCTTTTAAAGTCTTTTACATTTCTTAAAGTTTAATGCTTACAAAGACGACTCATATGGGACTACAACGAGCTACTTCCCGGGTTCATTACATCACAGACCTAGACAAACCCTGCCCCTGGGAAAACACAACGAAGGGGGCGAGGCCGTACTGAGAAGAGGAAGAGAAAACTAGGGGTGCACGATAACATCTATTCATATATGAATCACGATTCTGTCTTCTTACCATTCTAAAGGATTCACAGGTTTCAAAATCAATTTTATATGCAACAGTTCTTATTACTCCTCCTCCCGTCACCTGCTCTGCATCTCTCTCTCTCTCTCTCTCTCCTTTATTCAGATCAGATTATCAGATCGATAATTAGTATAGATGAGCCTGTGTTTACAGTTCAATCAAGTGCACATGGCTGAGCTGAGAGGGCGGGACTTTTACTTTACTTTACTTTACTTTACTTTATTGGTTTATAGTAATGTGGACAACCTCTTTTAATCAAAAGAGCAGCTTTAGCCTCTACGGCTAATTTCCAGCTGTAGTCCCCAGCCAGTTATTAATTGGCATACATCAATAAATACATTGCAATTAATACAAGGCTTAAGCAAGAGCTTAGACAAACAAACAAGGTGGTACAAAATTGAAACAGACAAGCAGGCACAAATTACAAAGACATAAAAGCAGGTCAAGCAATAAACTAGAGAAAATTGACACCAAAGATAATCATGCAAAGGCCACATTGAAGCACATATAAGACATAGCATTGAGACAGTCAGCAGAGATCAAGTGGCAGAAGCATGATCATGTCACATCTAGTGCGCACATCACATCTAGCATATTAATGTGTGCAGGTGTAATTGTCGGTTAGCCAATTTTTAAGGTGTGCAGTAAAAGTCGAATACATATGTATGTTTTTAATTGTAATGGGCAATGAGTTCCAGTTATGTATTGCAGTACAAGAAAATGATAATTGACCAAATGCACTTTTTCTTAGTGGGATTACTAGGTCGCCACGTGTGGTGCTTCTGGTATTATGACTGCTGTTATTACGTTGGATTATGAATGAATTGAAAGGAGGCGGAGCGGTATTATGTAAAATTTTGTGAACCAGACAAATATTTTTGTATTTGATTACATTTTCCCAGCTCAGCAGTTTATAGTTTTTAAGGATTATACAATGGTGTAAACTGTTAGGCTTCTGGTCCAAGATTTTAAGAGTTTTTTTATAAATAGTTGCTAGTGGCTTAAGTGATGAGCTGTTAGTTTGTCCCCAGCTTGTCAGACAATATGTTAGATGTGACATAATCATTGCATCCATAAATAATTTAGCAGCATTAAAAGTAAGGGCACTTCTAATATATCTAAAATTAGCTAAACTAAACTTGACCCTATTGCAGACTTTCTTAATATGTGTTTTAAAAGAGAGATTAGAATCAATAATAACGCCCAGATATTTAAATTGTGGCACAATAGTAATGTTTTGACCCGAAATTGATATGATTGACACACTATTACATTGTCTTTTTGTAAAAAACATTCCCACAGTTTTATCTACATTTAATTGAAGACATGAGCGATATAGCCAATTGGTGATCTGGTCCATGGCTTTGGTCAATTTTGTGGCAGCCAGATTTTTTGTCTTGGCATGCACATAAATTACAGTATCATCCGCGTACATTATTGTATTGATGTCAGGGCAAACTGATGGCAAATCATTAATATATAGACTAAACAAAAGCGGGCCAAGTATTGATCCTTGTGGCACCCCTGTGCATAAATTAAGAGCTAGTGAACGATGGGTGTTCACAGAAACAAATTGAGCTCTACCAGTTAAATATGACTCAAACCATTTAATTGCAGAGGGGGAAAAATTAAAAGTAGAGAGTTTGGCAATAAGGACCTGATGGTTGACTGTGTCAAATGCTTTACGGAGGTCTAAAAACACAGCGCCAACAACACCTCCCTTGTCCACCATTTCTCTAACAGTCTCTAAAAAGTAACAGTTAGCCGTTTCTGCGGAGTGATGGGCCCGGAAGCCAAACTGCATCGGATGAAGTGTGAGGGGACTATTATTAAGAAAAGAGACAAGCTGTTCTGACACACATTTTTCAGCAACCTTAGAGACTACTGGAAGAATACTAATTGGGCGGTAGTTAGATATGTTCCGTGGGTCATTTGACTTAAATATGGGAGTTACAATTGCAGTCTTCCAGGTGGTTGGAAATATCCCCTCTAGTACTGACTGATTAAAATTTTGTGTGATAGGATAAGATAGATGTTCTTTCAGGCATTTAAGCATTTTCGAGTCCATTCCATAAATATCTTTTGTTGATGAGATTTTAAGAGAATTAATAATTGCCTGAGTTTTTACTTCACAGATAGGTTGAATACTAAAAGGAGGCATGCTTTCATCTATTGTGACAACATTTCCAGTTATTGGGGAAAAAATTCTGTGCGATTTCATTCACAGAATTAATAAAATATTCATTAAAAGCTACAGCTATTTGAGCTGGGTCTTGAATTAGTTTACCATTCAGGTTCAATTCAAACTGGTTTCTAATCTTATGGCTAATTCCCATCACATTCTTAATCTGTTCCCAGATCAGTTTTGTGTTACCTTTTCCCTCATTAATAATTGTCATAAAAAAATTGGCTTTAGCCTTTCTTATCACTTTAATCACTTGATTGCGTAATGAAGTGAACCTATACCTATCACTATTTAATTTTGTTTTTAATGATCTTTTTAAAGCGGAGTCTCTTTCTTTCATCAAATTAAATATTTCAGTATTGAGCCAGGGGAGTGCATTTGCTTTTTTCTTTCCTTTTACCTCTCTAGTAAACTCCTTAACTAGGTTTTGTAGCTTGGTAGAAAACATTTTGCTAACTTCTTCTATGTTAATCCCAGTAAATATATCTATCCAATTAGTCTGCTGTACTGCCTTTTGAAAATTATCCATTTCATTCTTAGGAATCCTAAGTTGCTCCACGGGTTTATTAGAATGATGAAATCGCTTTTTTGTAAGTTTTCTCGACAGTAGAGTCTTTTCCACCAGCAGTCGGCAGACCAACAGGTGGCTTAGCGAATCACAACACACTGAGCCAAATAACCAATCTCAGCCTATCACATGTTTCTAAAGGTGGGGGGCTTTATTAAACTAGGAATTACATTGAGTCGTTCATGAGAGAAGAGACAGAGCTGTGTAGAATGAAGGTAAATTATGTGAAATGCTTTTTAAAAAAACGAAGCATGAACACATGTTAGACTGCAACCCATAAACACAATGAAGCCTAGAAAAAAAGATGATGTACCATAGAGCAAAATTAACAGTAAAAGTAACTAAAACTTGTAAAATACATTTTTATGTGCATTATTAAGTGTAAAAATAAGGATATAGTCAAACCAAAAAATAATTCAATTTTTTTTTTTTTTTTTACTAATGTGAGGACCCTATAGTTAATTAATGTAAGTGAGGATAGCAAAATATAGTAATTTGTGACATATTACATTTTTCATACAGTGGACTACCAATAAAACTATAAAAAATTTGGGACCAAAATTATTCAGACTGAGTCTGGGAAAAAAATAAAGTTCAGGTTTGCTTGTAGAAAGAGACGACAGGCAGTTGTTGAGGCTAAAGCCCCGATATAGTTCAAACGAAATCGAAGAACGATCTGAAATGACATAATTCAAACAAAATCAGGCTGAAACTAAGTTCGTTTTGAGTTTGTTTCAACAGCTCGAAACAGCTCACCAAAGTGAACTTTCTTGGCAGTTAATTTTGCCTGCTAAACACCTTTGAGATTCCATTGGTCCGTGGTGATTACACAGTCGGTGGGTGTGTTCTGAAACTCCACCTTCTTTGACCCCGTGATTTTCTTTCCCCCAGTTCACATCTCATCCAACAAAGGTCAGGCGGGGAGAACAACATCTACAAGTCGCTTTGCAAATGAGTTCTGCAAAAAGCGACTTAGAAAAACATCAGATACAAGTTTTCCAAAGCAATTAAAAGAATCAAACAAAAGAGATAAGTTAGCAAGTACTGACTACGTTTAAATAAATGTTACACCATACTTCTGCTGCTGTTCTTTCAATACGTGTTTTTAAAAGGTAATCATGACACCACATTAAATATAAAAACGTAATTTATCCAGTTTAATAAAACACCTAGATACACCATCATTGAATTGTAGTTGTGTTTAGAGGATATAACACATTTACATTAATCTACACCCTGCCTCCAGCAGCACGGGGGTGTCCCCTAAACGGAGAACAAAAACAAACTTTGTCTGAAGTATATCGGGCCCCAACAAAGTAGTTAGTTAAATATTGCCATACTAGCAGATGTCTGAATAACTTTTGGTTGATTTGTTATTTATTACATACTTTTTTGTCAAAGATATGACATTATCAAGCTGATTTTTTTTTTCCCGACAGTTTAACTCTGAAGTCTTGTCATATTATATTACCGTAAACTGGGAGAAATGTGAATAATGTGAAAAATGTTGTTTGACTGTATCTATTTTAACTAATTTACATTATACATAGTCCTTTGGTTTTTGTAAACAATATTTAAAAAATTTACAAATGCAGTGAAAATAATGGTATAAGTACACAGTATTGGCAAGTACCAAAAATAAAAGTATCGGTATTGGCCGAGTACTGAAAAAAGTGGTATCGGTGCATCCCTAATTGTAATTATAACATAGTTATCATACTAAGTATATATATAATTTTTTTTTTTTTTAAAGCTAATTGTCAGGGTTTGGCAAGGAGGAACTCAAATGCAGACAGGAATCACAACACGAAGGGTTTATTTACAAAAAGGGGAAAAACAAAACCCACGAGGGGGAAAACAATAGCTAGGGAGTAAGGTAAAGACTAAATAACTAAACAGGACTGGGCTGACATGACAAACAAACTCTTAACACTAACTACAAACAAACACTCACGGTAATACAAGGACTTCAGAGGTACAGAAACAATCACAAATGTGGAATAATCTCAGACGTGGAACAATCACAAATGATGAACAATGAACCGACGAAAGACAGAGCACACTGGGAGATCTAAATAGGGGAACTAATCAAGACACGACAGGTGTTACAGATAGGACAATCACGACAAGACTAGGATAACAAGGGGGGCGGGGCAAGGGAATGAGACAACACAAGCACATGGCCCAAAGACAAGGCCATGTGCTTGTACACAAAACACGGGTCTGCCATGATCCTGCCTCAAGACTAGGAAAAATCAAGGACACGGGGGCAGAATCATGACAGAACCCCTCCCTTAAGGAGCGGCTTCCAGACACTCCTCAAGGGAACATCAAACACGGGACATGACTGACATGACAGACTGGGACACCGACAAAAACCAACAAGACATGACAAATAACAACAAAGGTAAACATAAATACACAATGGCAGGGTTGGGGTGACAAATAAAAAAAAACAAACAGGGAAGGGGAGGAGGCGGGACCACAAAGTTCATGGGGGACAGACCAGGGTGGGTGGGTGGGGCAGGGGTCTTAGGAGGGCGGGCCGAAGGCTGGCGACGAGGTGTGTGGATCCAAAAACCAGAGGTCAGAGGGGGTTCGGGTCCGAAACTTCTACAAGTGCCTCAGACAGGGGTCGTGTTCGGTATAAGCAGCCTTGGGTAATTAAAATAAATGTGCTTTTCCCCATTCAACACGATTAGACCCGCATTCTTCTAAACTTTACAAAACATATGTAGCTTACTTGTGCATTCTTGTTGAGTTCATTTTTGAGAAATGCAAGTAAAAAATAAATATGCGTTTGTAACCTCATCCATTTTATGAATATGAGATCCACCAAGAAACCCACTCACTTAATTTCTCTGAGTGTCAATGCAAGACTTTTCTGTTTTTCTTTGCGCAGAAGCCCTTCCCCGGAGATGAGGTAAATAATGTTACAGACAAAACTAGTGAATCCATCCTAGTTTTTATAAAACTATGACATCCTGTGACATGCCATTTATCTGAATTGACATCATCTCCTAGATGGACCAGTGAAACAGATAAACTCATAGATGAAGACTAAGCTGTTATGCAGGCAAACTATTTCACCAATGCTTATGGGTCTTAAATTCATTGAACATTTTGGTAACAATTAATAATAATGTCTCATTAGTATAATAAAAAAAAAAATACATTTTAATTTAATTCCATGGTTTTCTGTATCAGGAAATAAATAAAAATATCTAGTCCTTGCCAGGTGTTCACATTTGGAAAATAAAACCTCAGATAACAACATCGCATGATATATCACACGATTTGTTTATTTAACAAATATAGAGCCAAGATAGAAAGGCAATGTGTCAAAGGTATGATTCGATTGCCTGTAGATCCACTTTTAGCAGCATTAACTTGAAGCAATCATTTTCTGTATGACTTAACAGTCTCTTACAACATTCTGAGGTTTTGGCCCACTCTTCTTTACAATGTTGCTCCAGTTTGTTGGGGTTTGTGGGCATTTGTTTATGGCATTTCAGTTAAGGTGATGTCTGGACTCTGACTAACTATTGCAACACCTTGATTATTTCCCTGTTAGGCATTCTGTTGAGCTTGTGAAACATTGTCCTGTTGCATCACCCAATTTTGGCCAAACTTTATCTGTGGGACAGATCAGTCTCAAATTTGACTCTAAAATACTTTGGATTACAGAGGAGTTCAAGGTCAACTCAATGACTGTGAGGTCCGGTGGCTACAAAACAAGCCCAAAATCAGCAGCCCTCCACTAGCATCAGGTGACATTTGGTTTGAGGTGTTTGTGCCGTTATGCTCTTTAGGTTTCCATCAAACATGGCATTGTGCATCTCCACTCTGGTCTAATCTGTTCCTAGGACATTGTTCTAGAAGACTTATGGTTTGCTCAGATGCATCTTTGCAAACCTGATCTAATCTAGTGACTGTTGTTGGCTGTCTCCAGCGCTTCGACCACGGTTTGAGGCTCGCTCGGAGCACAAGTGGAGTATTTGTGGTGTACTGCTCTGGGACAGTGTTGTGAAACTCAGCCACATATTTCTTATGTCCTCTTTATGCTACACTACAGCGAGTTTCGCCTTTCTTTCTTTCCGTTTTTGGTCATATGATATTTTATATCATAACTATAATTTTTTTATCTATTTATTGTATTTGCTTTGTTGTACGCTGTTTAAAAGTTCAGAACGTCAGGAAGGTCCCGCACCACACGGGTCACTCCAGAAACCGGTCCGCCGCCAGCGCCATCTCCTTCTGCAGCGTCATCTCCGAGCCCATCTCAGAGGTCAACCAGAAGGAGTACGGTAAGATACACACACCTTTCCGAAAGCCCACTGTCACAGCGAGTGAGTGACGAGCCAAGATCACTTTCACAAATTATTGCACTTAAACTGTCAAATACACACAAGGTTATGTCAAAAATCTAGCAAAGCCACATTTGTTTCTGTAGCGCTTTATACAATACAGATGATTTTAAAGTAGTTTCACAGTAATAAACCGGAAAATAACAAAATTAATGATGCGAACGTCACATGTGAGACAAAACCGCAGGCGTAAACACAGTTTATTAATTCTTAAATGAGCAAACAGTTGGAAGAAAATCAAATGTGTGTCACTAAATTAGATCTGTGCGTTAGATCTTAAAGTGACAGCAGCTTAATAAACCTACTACACTCTGTGTCAATAATGTTAATCAAATGACAAACAGAAATGAGAAAATCACTCACTGCATAACTTTTAGTAGCTTAAATCAAAATGAAAGCATATTTAATTCATACAGTGAAGATTTTTTATATATATTTGATTATTCAGTTTCTTAATTGGTTGCCTCTATTGAATGGATCTGCCATAGCTGTGACATTTAAAGATTATTTGTATCTTTTGTATATTACATTTGTTTTTGTTTTTAATGAGCATATATATTCTAAGTTTAATAACAATCAGCCCATATTTGGCTTTTTTTCTTTTAAATTGACATAAGCCAGTAATTTGCTCTGTTTAGCCAATGTGTCAAAAACAACATTTATTTGATGCAACATGGACTTTTATTTTGAAAGCCATAAGAACACCAGCACTCTGTCTTTGTTAATTTACTCTCTGATTAATAAATTATTACAAACAAAGAAAGGAAATGGTGCAAGAAAAAAAAAGCATTTGCAAACGAAACTAAATGAAAAAGGGCCTTTTTAAAGGGGTCACTTTCCACAAGTTAATATGATTCATTAGGATCTTAATGAAAAGTCAGCATCATACTTTCTATAATTTCTCAGTGGTAGTGTAAAACAACATCCTTTTACCTTGCCAAAAACAGCTCTGTTCATAGCAAGCCGTTGTGATGCATGTTCCTTTAAATGCTAATGAGCTCTGCTAACCCCGCCCCTCTCTTCGTGATGTGACAAGCAGTCAGAGATTTTCTTACTGTAGGGAGATGTGAGGTTCTGTATTACTATTGAAAAAAGCATAATGGTCAACCTGGATCATGTGTCCTTTAATAACCAATCACATTATAGCCTTGACGTCATAGAATTTAGTCAGAGATGTGCGACACTCATTGGCTGTTTACGGATACCATAGAAATGAATGGGAAATGGAGTAAGCTAAATCACACCAGTCTCAAACAGTCAGCGACTTTTCTTATAAAACACAATTTTTTTCATGGTAAACTTTAAAAATAGTCCAATCCCTAAGTATTGTTAAGTGTAAAACATGTTGAAGATTATCAGATTCATTAAATGTTACGCTGTTTTCTCTAAAAAGCTGTTTATGCCGCGTAGCATAAGCCTCTCCTCCATTGACATCCATTCAGAAAACACAGCCACTTACTGCCAGACCCAGACAAGAATCGGCTTCATCTGACAAATGAATTATGTTTTAGCATTTTATCAAACCTTTTTTTTATTGTTTGATTCCACCGTGTTTGCAGATTCTCTTTTTTTTATTACTTTTCAAAAAATGCTTTTCTTGTTTAGATTATTTTGTCTTGTTTCCAGCCAAAATATTTTACAATTCTTAAATCAAGAAGGATTTTCTAGACAAGTAAAACTTTTTTTTGTCTTGTTTTCAGAACAAAACATCAAAAACTAAGTGAGTTTTTGCTTGAAACAACCTAAATAATCTGCCAATGGGGTAAGAAAAAGATTCTTGTTTTCTGTTTGAAATAACATTATTTTTCTCACCCCATAGTCAGATTATTTTGCTTGTTCTGAGCAAAAATGTGTTTCCCTCTTATTTCCTTTGGGGTCTTTATGACCCAAATCATCTTTTCTTTAGTTAAAAAAAATGGATCCATTCATCCTGGTGGAAAACAATTTTGTGACTTTTCCTAAATAATCTATACACACACACACACACACACAAACTGGGCTTGATTTGGTTGCTCTAAAGGTGTGTAAAAAAAAAAGTCACACTCGTGAACTTTGGAAATGAATGGGAATTTTTTTTTTTCATTTGCACCTGTGGATTTTGTGGATAAGTCACATGCCTTTTGTGTGAGAGACCTGGGTTTGAATCCACTGTGAGACACCAATGTGTTCCTGAGCAAGACACTTAACCCCTAGTTGCTCCAGAGGCGTGCGACCTCTGACATATATAGCAAGTGTAAGTCACTTTGGATAAAAGCGTCAGATAAATGTAATGTTTTGTTTTCTTTTTTGTTTGTCAAAATTTAAAAAAAAAAAAATATATCCAGTATAAATCAGAAAATTTCTACATTTAAATCAAGGTCTGGTCCTGGAGCATAAACACAAAGTAGAACAAGCTTTCTATCTCACACACACACACACACACACACATTCAGCATCGACTGGGTTTAGACAAATACTTGTGATGAGGATTGTAGAGTAAGTTTATCACAGCTGTGCTCATTCTCTGATCTACTGTCCAAGTTTCACTAAAAACACAGGGAGAACACGAGACATTTGAACAGTTAACAGAGCTTAAGCTGCTTGGAAAACACCACCAATTCTCCAAAAGTCAGAGAAACAGCACAATCACAAGAAGAAGGACTGGACTGGATCAATGCTTTGGTGGTTGTTGGAAAGCCCCGCACTGGAAAACTCAGGGTGTGTTTGGCTCCCAGAGACTTGAATAAGGACTGCTGCCTTCTTTTGACTATCAGGACTTTTATTTTGAAGTTATTGTTTGAGTAGCACTGCCCTCTAGTGGCCATTTAATCAAAGGCTCGATAGATGGTGTATCTAAGCTTTCTCTTCACGCTGTTCCTGGGACACCATTGGTCTGTCAGTGACTGAAAGATGTGGTTTTCATATTAAGAAAGTGTCACTGTTGCTTTCAGGAATATATCACTTACCTGCCACTAGTTTATGTTTTGTGTGTAGCTTTTTATTATTGTATTAGTATATTGAAATGTCTATTTTGTCCTGTATTTTCAGTTTTACAGTATACAAACGGAAAAGGGAAATTTCACTTAAACCCAGGAAAAGTTAGAGTCATTATTGGCGTTTTATCCCTCATGTTAGTCTCACAGATCAATACATCGTGAGGACAGTATAGAAAAAGACAATTAAACAACAATGAAATACGCACATCATCAGTGAGTCTAAAACAGAAACAGATCCAGTTAAAACACAATCAAACAAATGAAATGAATCTGAAGAGCAACAGTCTTCCAGAAGTGTGAATAGCAAGTCAATTCAGTCAGAATCAGACAAAATCCTGAAAATGAAGCACCCATAGGAAAATGACTCGGTGGTTGCGTACCGAGTCAGATTATAGCAATGAAAATAGCATATGTATAAAGGTCTGTTACAGTATTAGGAGTCTCGGGTTCAGGATCTCACACTAAACACAGAATATATTTATGAAATGTGTCTGCACTTGTATTCAGTTCAGATCTCTATTTAGTCACTGGCACATACATGGAAATCAGTTTAACGTGCACCTCTTGGATTAGATGTCTTTTTTCATATACGGCACTGCAGTATGTTTCAAACCTTTTCACATATTAAAGCAAAAATGAGTTCATCAGATTTCATCCACTGAACAGTAAAGCTGTCAGTCAACAATTACAAATGAAGATAGAAAATAAAATCTGGATGATAATAATATTGGCGGAACGAATGATGAAGACACTTTTCCTTCTTTGCGAACGAACCTCTGATTGTACATAACTCATTTCTCTCCTCTTGGCTCGAATTCAGAACAACCTCGACGTGATGAAACAGATCTCTTGCTTTTTTCTGAACTGGTCTAATAATACATTTTTATGTTTTACTATCTGTTGCCTGTGTTGTATGATCATATTGCATGTTTTTTTATATATTATGTGTAATGAATGTAGGCATCCTAAAGAGCAGTCCTGGAGGTGAAAAGGTCATAAACACATATGCACTCTCTAAAAGTCTGTGTGAAGGCTGAAGACGTGTGACATTGTGAAAATCTTGGTAATTTCATATAGTAAGTGGATGTTTATGATGTTATGTGTTTTAATTGGTTTGTGTGTGTGGAACAAGCCCTTCACACAGTTTAAAAGAAGAACGGGCAAAGGGAATCGTCTCCCTATTCCCAGGAGCAGATTTACAGTAAGAAATTGGTTTCATTTGGGACTCTGAATAAGAAAATCATGTTGTGGATAAAGTTCAACGGTATGACTTCATTTCAACACTTGTAGAGGTTTCAGCTCAGTTCATCTACACATGAATGTGCTGTTAATACTGAATCTGTGTGGGGCATAAACCAAAGTACTGGAGGGGTTCATGTATTTGTATTAGCACCTCTTTCCAATGAAGTCAAGTTAAAATGAGCAGGAGGGCATGTTCAACTCCTTCTACCTAAAAACAGAAAGAAAAAATGTTGTCATTAATTACTCAACCTCCTGTCATTTCAAACCCGTTCATTTTCTTCTCCGGAGCACAAATGAAGATATTGAAAGAAGATATAGAAAGTGGCATATTTTTTCTTTAAGGATTTTTTATTGTGGATGTGTACAAATAAAGGCAAAGCGTTTACAATTTTGATGATCTTTTTGACTAAAATGAGAAGCTGCTTCCACTGGGACAAAAATAAGTAAAAACTCAATACAATAAACTACTAAATAAAAAATAAAATAAAGTCAGTCAAACATTGTGATGTTATCTTGGACACTATTCACATCTCCAGTTTGATGTCTCCACATTCTCTTATTAAGAGAAGTATGACCAAACCTACACTTTAAGAGACTATAGTTCCCTCCTGATACTCAGAAATGTGAGTGACCTCAGCTTTGTTTCAGCTCTAACGGTGTCTCTTACTGGCTCCAGACTTCAGTTCCTCTACTAGATAACGCTCCTTCTCCTCCAACAGTCTGCAGAACTCTGCTTTTACAACATCTGCTCCACAGTCAAACACTTTAAACAGGAGACGCATCTGATTCTGTCGCAGGACTTCAGAACCAACTTTACAGTACAATTCATCTGAAATCATGTCTCTGGTCCTCAGACCGTCAGCGATTGCCATCACTGATAAAACCTTCTGAATGAGCTGGTCTCTGTGTCTCTTCACAAATTCCCATTCTGAGTCAAGCAAAGAAAACAAGATTTCAATTACTTCTCAGAGGGGTGTTTGTGATGGAAAGAATAAGATAAAAGACATGTATTTACGTTTAAAAAACAACTGATCACTGAACATCTGTCAAACAGCTTAACAAGTGACAGCTTTAATATTGAATAATGATTTACACAGTGAAAAAGATGAGGAAAAAAGTGTGACTGTTAAGACCTTGTTTCTCTGATGTCTCTGTGATCCTCTGTGGCTCTGTGAAGAGAGAGGACATATATATATATATAATATATAAAATATACAGATACATGAAAGAAAATAGTGTAAAGGATGTCTGTTTGTGTGCCGGTTCTTCACACATCGGTGCAGACCACTGATGACTGAGAAACAATCATTACTGAAGTGATGATGAGGAGAGATCTGACTCTTTAACAGTAATAGTGTTCAGTATTATCTCAGTATTATCTCAGTGTGTCTCAGTATAATCTCAGTATTATATCAGTATTATCTCAGTGTTTCTCAGTATAATCTCAGTATTATATCAGTATTATCTCAGTGTGTCTCAGTATAATCTCAGTGTGTCTCAGTATTATCTCACTATTATCTCAGTATTATCTCAGTATTATCTCAGTGTGTCTCAGTATTATCTCAGTATTATCTCAGTATTATCTCAGTGTGTCTCAGTATTATCTCAGTATTATCTCAGTATTATCTCAGTATTATCTCAGTATTATCTCAGTTTGTCTCAGTATTATCTCAGTATTATCTCACTATTATCTCAGTATTATCTCAGTGTGTCTCAGTAATCACAGTGACAGTACCGTGTCCTGCTGGGCTGTAGTTGATGGTCACTGAGCCTGTGATCTGACTCTTTAACAGTAATAGTGTTCACCATCACTCAGTATTATCTCAGTATTATCTCAGTATTATCTCAGTATTATCTCAGTGTGTCTCAGTAATCACAGTGACAGTACCGTGTCCTGCTGGGCTGTAGTTGATGGTCACTGAGCCTGTGATCTGACTCTTTAACAGTAATAGTGTTCACCATCACTCAGTATTATCTCAGTATTATCTCAGTATTATCTCAGTGTGTCTCAGTGTTATCTCAGTATTATCTCAGTGTGTCTCAGTATTATCTCAGTATTATCTCAGTGTGTCTCAGTATTATCTCAGTATTATCTTAGTATTATCTCAGTGTGTCTCAGTATTATCTCAGTATTATCTCTGTATTATCTCAGTGTGTCTCAGTAATCACAGTGACAGTACCGTGTCCTGCTGGGCTGTAGTTGATGGTCACTGAGCCTGTGATCTGACTCTTTAACAGTAATAGTGTTCACCATCACTCAGTATTATCTCAGTATTATCTCAGTATTATCTCAGTATTATCTCAGTGTGTCTCAGTATTATCTCAGTGTGTCTCAGTAATCACAGTGCAGTACCGTGTCCTGCTGGGCTGTAGTTGATGGTCACTGAGCCTGTGATCTGACTCTTTAACAGTAATAGTGTTCACCATCACTCAGTATTATCTCAGTATTATCTCAGTATTATCTCAGTGTGTCTCAGTGTTATCTCAGTATTATCTCAGTGTGTCTCAGTATTATCTCAGTATTATCTCAGTGTGTCTCAGTATTATCTCAGTATTATCTTAGTATTATCTCAGTGTGTCTCAGTATTATCTCAGTATTATCTCTGTATTATCTCAGTGTGTCTCAGTAATCACAGTGACAGTACCGTGTCCTGCTGGGCTGTAGTTGATGGTCACTGAGCCTGTGATCTGACTCTTTAACAGTAATAGTGTTCACCATCACTCAGTATTATCTCAGTATTATCTCAGTATTATCTCAGTGTGTCTCAGTGTTATCTCAGTATTATCTCAGTGTGTCTCAGTATTATCTCAGTATTATCTCAGTTTGTCTCAGTATTATCTCAGTATTATCTTAGTATTATCTCAGTGTGTCTCAGTATTATCTCAGTGTGTCTCAGTATTATCTCAGTATTATCTCAGTGTGTCTCAGTATTATCTCAGTATTATCTCAGTGTGTCTCAGTATTATCTCAGTATTATCTCAGTGTGTCTCAGTATTATCTCAGTATTATCTCAGTGTGTCTCAGTATTATCTCAGTGTGTCTCAGGAATCACAGTGACAGTACCGTGTCCTGCTGGGCTGTAGTTGATGGTCACTGAGCCTGTGATCTGACTCTTTAACAGTAATAGTGTTCACCATCACTCAGTATTATCTCAGTATTATCTCAGTATTATCTCAGTGTGTCTCAGTATTATCTCAGTGTGTCTCAGTATTATCTCAGTATTATCTTAGTATTATCTCAGTGTATCTCAGTATTATCTCAGTATTATCTCTGTATTATCTCAGTGTGTCTCAGTATTATCTCAGTGTGTCTCAGTATTATCTCAGTGTGTCTCAGTATTATGTCAGTATTATCTCAGTATTATCTCAGTTTGTCTCAGTATTATCTCAGTATTATCTTAGTATTATCTCAGTGTGTCTCAGTATTATCTCAGTGTGTCTCAGTATTATCTCAGTGTGTCTCAGTAATCACAGTGACAGTACCGTTTCCTGCTGGGCTGTAGTTGATGGTCACTGAGCCTGTGATGGTGTTTCCAGTCAGTATAGGAGTATTGACAATTCCTCCCTTCGCACTATTCACATTAAAACTGACTCCTGTGTGAGCACTGCTGACTGAAACACAGACAGAGATTCATTACCTTTCCTAAATCATAACTTTAACAGCACTGATATTCTCTTCTTCATTACCTTCCTCAAGATTGGGCTTTGCTTGACCAGATGCCATCGTCCTTCACTGCTGTTGGACTGGAGGAAAAGGGTTTTTAATCACTCAAATATCACCAGACACTTTCCAGATATAAATAAGCAGCTCTTTAAACAAGGGAATAGAGTTAATAATACAGCCGTCTGATGAGAGCTCTGTATAAAGCTGTTTTACTGTGTATGAACTGATTGTGAGGACTGCGTGTTACTCAAAGATCTGAACTCATGAATGTGTCGCTCCTGTAGAAAATACAACACATTCACCACGTTAACAACAGATTCATGTGTGGACGAATGTGTTGTGGATTAGGAAGGACGTTTTCATGAGAAGTCCGGATGTCATTGAATTTACACAGTTATTAGTCAGTGGGACCTATTGTCATGATGTATTATTATTGTATTAATTCTGTCATTTAGGCAATTTGGAAAATATAGTTTTGTTGTTTCCACACGCTCTCAACAAAGCTTACTCGCGCTCATGATTCTTTAGCTCCGCCCACACGTCACGCCTCCAGCCTGTCGTGTTTTTCCGGGGAAAATAGGTACAGACTATCTTTCTCTTATGAATATAATAAAACTAAATACTTTTTGGAGTTATGAAGGATGCAGTACTACTCTATAGGTATTAAAGATTAACAGGATATTGAGTGAAAACGAGCATTTCACCCCCCCCCCCCCCTCCTTTAAATATAACATGACAAATAGCGGTCAACATGCGTAACTGACACGCACAGCGCTAGAGATATTCTTTCAACTTGGAAGCTTTGACAAAACCTCGAGAAAAGCTTCGAGAAATGAATCTTTACTATACAACTGTGAATGCTTCGCTGGTACAGAACGCTTCTCATAATATGACAGATGAATACAGATGTATGAACTTACACTCAACACTCGTAGAAGATGAAACTGAAAGTAGACTGCACCCGCTCTGGCGGACGTGACGTCAGCGCTCTGTACACGACACATCAGTGTGGGCAGATGGGACGGACGATTTCCAGCCCCAGAGTCCACACAACCTCGCCAACTACAAAATAATAATAATAATAATAATAATAATAAAAATAAATAAAACTGTCAAAATAATGAGGCCTATCATACACCCGGCGCAATGCGACGCAAGGCGCAGCGCAAGTGTGTTTCTAGTGATGGGAAGCTCGGTTCTTTCGGACGGTTCGATTCAATAAACCGGTGGGAAAAAAAAACGTTTCACCGATGTCGCTTAATATTCGATTCGGTTCCCGTGAAAAACTGTTCCCGTGGGTGGAGTTAATATGAATATTCATGAGTTCCCTTATTGTGGGCGTGTCCTTGAAACAACGTGCAAACGAAACTGAAAATATCATTGCACGCTCGTCAAATCGCTACTTGGATTAATGGATTATTTGGAACAGGTAACTAAGTGTCTGTATTAGTAAGCACTGAAGTGCTTAACCATTTCAGTGTCAAAACAATGCAGTTTGTGTAATATTAATCGTCTGTAAGCTGATTTGATTGATTGATTGCAGGAACACAGAAAAAACACAATAAGCGAATAACCTATGCTAACCTTGGGATAAATAGTTTCTTAATCTTATTGTTATATGTGTTTAGCTTTTTATTCATTTCATTTGTGGGGCATGAATTGCTGTTTGAATAGTATGATTAGCTAAGTTAGGCTACTGGTGACTATTACTGCAGTGTATTCATGACAATGCTTGAAACACATATATATGCCGCCTAATAAATATAGCTATAGGCTAGCTATCCTGTGTCATTTATAAAAGGTTTAGTTTGTATGTAGCCAGTGTTTCTGTTACCTGAATAAGTCAAACACTACGGCTACTGAAAACTATTTTCTTGCACTGAAAATGTTAATATTGTAATCAATCTGATTTCTAATTGATTATATTGTTGTGATGCAGTCATCTTTGAACATAGGTCAGCAGCTACTGTACTTGTCATTTAATGAATGTTATATTTATGTGATCTACAATATTGTTTTTTCAGTATAATTTAAACAGTAAACCTACTTAAAGATAACATGTTATTTGTTAACCTGCACGCCATGTTACTATTAATACACAGAGAACTGTCAACATTAAAGAGTGTTGTTAAATTATTGAAATATCAACTTTAATATATCTCAGAGGATATTAATTTCGGTAAGCGACAGGAAAACAGAGTTTGGCTGACAAAGAAACATTCGGGTTTCATTGTATGTAACAGTTGTAAAATGTGAAAAACTATTTTGAATAAGATGTTCAAATGTTAAACAGTATTTCACTATTCGCTATTCTTAAACATGATGATGTTGTTGTTCAGTGCTATGGTCAAACAGACTCAGTGTATGCTCATGATGCGGTTGATCCCGGATGAGCGGTCGCCCGCGGTTACGAGTCATTCCAAACGGTTAATGATACTCGGGTCGCGGTCGGTCAGGTCCTAGTACTGGACACATTTTTGAGATACATAGTCCTACACTTTATTGTCTGAATAACTGGCATGAAGATGACGCTCGAGCTCAGTCTGCAGGTAGAGATGGAGCAAAGAGGACTGCATGGGGAGCAACAGCGCTGTGTTTGGTAAAACATGATTTTGATGACTTCATTAAGTTTTGTTTGATAGAAAACGATTTTCGTTTTGTATAAATTGTATCTTAATTTTGATCAATGTTTTATCAATCAGTTGCCTGTATTTAATAAATAAAAAGCAAATATATATAGCAGACAGTGTAGGCTAATGATGCGCCGGCACGATCACTTGCGTTACATGTGAACTAAACAGATTTGAGAAATATAGGATATATATTACAGACAGCTTGAAATGTCTCCTTTAAACGAAAATATTCAAACCAAAATAAATGGGCTACTCTCTGATGATGTAATATGAAATGTGCATTTCTCTCTGGCGTCCATGGAGAGTCTGCATCCTCAACTTCATCTCAGCAGCGACACAGAAAACACCAGTTTATTACTAAACTATTAAATGACTCCTGCATATTTTTGATCCAGCAGGCCGCTCTGTGTTGAACGAGACGGATCATTTTAAAAAGACTGGGTTCATTTAAATATAACATTAACTCACATGCTGTTTCAATGTAGCATGACTCACTCTGTAGAAGATACTTTAAAATCTTAGTAATAAAATATGTGACCGAAGTAAATGTGCATTTATAATAATATATAGACTGATGGGGCTGTGAAGGCTGGTAAAAACTGGTTATTAAAAAAAAGATTAAAGAAAGCATGACACAGGATGCTCACACCGATTTTATTAAGACACAGATACATTTGTAGTGGTTTGTTTCAAGCATTGTATACAAATTGTACTAGTCTCTCTCAAATGACATCTAGGTAGTCTAATCAAAGCAAACTATTATAAAAAAGCCTCACAAACAAAATATAAAAAAAGCGAAATACACCAAACAGTAAAAACCATATTAGTTAAGAAAGGTTAAATTAGCTTATTGATTGTTTTTCTGTGTGCCTGTAACCAATCAAGCAAAACATGAAAGACGATTTATCATATTACACAAACTATCCATTTGTTGAGCTGACTGTTTCTGTTGTTCTCATTTGTAAGTAGCTTTGGATAAAAGCGTCTGTTAAATGATTAAATGTAAATGTTTATACAGGACGGTACAGAAAGTGCAAAGGTGGGAGAGAGTGGAGGGGACGGCGTCAGAATGGACCTAGCGCTGGGACACTTTCAAGGATCACCCGAAGCACAACCACACTGTATACACTAAGGCTGCTGGTTCTAACATTTTAGAGTGCCCTGCGGTAGAAATCTCATTCTGCATTCCCCACGGTAAAGAAGACACAGTCCGGGGGGTTCCCGTTAGAAATCAACTGGTGGAAGGTTCCCTTCTCGAACTGTTCAACACATTTTCACTGCACAAATGTACACAACTCTTGTCATGAGACACATTACTCAAACATGTTTTTTGACACTGTAGTTTTCCTCCAAAATAAAAGATCAACTGGTTTCAGTCATAAAGCTACAAGGGTTTGTCTTGCAAGTGCCGCAGAAATTATCCATTTATATGCCAAATTATTTTACAAAAACCTTTAAATATTATTGTATTTAGATTTTAACAATACATCCATGCATACTCTGCAAAATGAAGTTTGGGATTATTTTCATCTGTTCTATATGTTTCCAAAATAAAACTGCTGTTTTACAGTTTTGAGCATGTGATAGTTTATTGAAGTTGATTGTGGAGCGTCGAGTTCTGTCAGGTTACGTGAGTCACGCCTGCATCAGCTGACAGTGACGTGCACCAATCCAGTCTCGACACCGATCACCTGCGCTCTATTTAAACTCATATTCTTCAGCGTCTCTTTCATCGCATCACTGCTTGCAAATCAAACTGTTGCAGTTTGTTTCAGAACATCTGAAATCCCCATAAGATAAGTGAATGCTTTTTAATCCATATCGCTGTGTATGTTCCTGGTGGGTAACATGATTTTGCATCAGTTGCAGGAACGAATATTAAGCATATTAGCAGCAGCATTAGGCTATACACCTGTGTTCATACACCTGCAGCTAGAGCACGCAATCTCACTCTAACGCAGATAAAGCCATGAGAACAGGGTTAAACGAGACCAGCATTCTCGTTGACCAGCATTCAGCCTGCCATTGCATTCATATTTTTAATAACTGCTCGCACTTGTTTGGAATTAAGACTAATATTCGAACCTTGAGCTGATCGCCGAAGCGAGGGAAACCTCCCTCACATTAGGCACTGTTTCTGAATTCCACCAACTGCCAGAAAGTGTGAAGCGTCACTACGCACTGCATCCGGCAGCTGCACGCAAGAGCACAGTCTCCCGCAACCACAGTGTACAGTGATAAACCGCTTCATCCATTCAGATGGGACACAGAATTATTGAGAACATTAAAGGTTCTGTAGTGATGCTGGCTGAAAACATCCACAAATAATGTTAACTGCTTGAAGAGTAAACTGGAAAACAACAACACCGGCATATCAATTCAGCCTAAGACATTCTGTAATGCAGCTCTGAAATGAATTGTATTCTTATTTAAAAAAATAAAATAAAATAAATAACGATAATGAAAAGACTATTAATAATTTTGTGCTTCCATGTAAAAATACACGATTCTCACCATATTTCGTTAAACAATGAATCGTGAGGGGTGGCTTATGAACGCAGAGCTATCGCACAACATTTACAAATGGGTTTATGAATCTGTATAATTCATACAATGACCGCCAGTTGTG
Source organism: Carassius auratus (assembly GCF_003368295.1). NCBI lineage: Eukaryota > Metazoa > Chordata > Actinopteri > Cypriniformes > Cyprinidae > Carassius > Carassius auratus. The sequence goes on along the minus strand of NC_039293.1, from coordinate 7,112,079 downwards.
GTGAAGTGTTTTCATTGAGCTATTCATTATCATAGTGCTGTTTCTAAGCTGAAAAGCAGTTAATTGTGCTTCACTTATTACATCAGCTTTCTGCTCATGAGATTCCATTCTAATGTGTGTTATTGTATAACGAGTTTTATCATCTTCGTCCACTATTTCCCCGTCTCTACTGTAATGTCAGTGTTTACTAATCACTGAATGCACAGTTGCCGACATCACGTTCCCATTCTTATTACTACGACTATTGATGTGATTACATAAATACACACTGTAAAAAATGTACTGTAGAATTTATAGTATTTACCTGGCAAAAAAGTTGCCAATAAAATCATGTAAATACCCCTAAATACAATATGGTGTTGTAGTAATTTAACAATGAAACTGCTTTAAAGAATAATTTTAACAGTAAACTATACAATACTGATATAAATGCATTATCATGAGCTCTATCTTAATACATTTACAAATGAATAAAAAACAAGTCAATGGTGTTGCAAATAAGTATTTATTAAAACTGGCAGAAATACATTGAAAGGCTTTTACTGCTAAAATAAATTTTTTCATCTTATCATAAAAATAACATAGCATCACAAATAACTGTTTTAAAAAAAGCCATATTCAGAGTAGAACACTAACTTTCTATAAAAATGAAGGTCAATCAATAGAATTTGTATAATTTTGTTTTAAAGAAAAGGATTAAAATAAAATGCTGCGATCAACATTAAATCACAAATTCTGTTGTTTGAGCTTATGTTCTATTAAATTAAGAATATTCCTGCAAAAGACAATTTAATAAATACATACTGACAGTCCATCCACTTTCTGAGATGAGCACACACATGAGGGTTGTTCCTCTTGTTTTGCCTCCATGTGTCCGTCTTGTATCCAGTGAGTGTTGTGATGCCAAGAAAACATCTGCACATAAAAACAAGCAAAAGCATCCAGATAATGTTAAGTATTGAATTAAACTAGCTCAATAAAATAAATGTCAAAAAGCCACTTATACAATACAATCAGCATTTACCAGTGCTTAAAAGGTTACTCCACCCCAAAATGAAAATCTTGCCATTAATCACTTACCTCCATGTCGTTCCAAACCCGTAAAAGCTTTGTTCGTCTTCGGAACACAATTTAAGATATTTTGGATGCAGCCGGGAAGATTGTGACTGTCCCATAGACTCTCCAGTAAACACCACTGTCAAGGCCCAGAACAGTATGAAAGACATCATCAGAATAGTCCATCAGTGGTTCTACAGTAACGTTATGAAGCGACGACAATACTTTTAGTATGCAAAGAAAACAAAAATAAGGATTTATTCAACAATTAGTCTCCTCTGCGTCAGTGTAGTGCCATTTTCAGAGAGTATCTGTTGGACACACACTACATAGCCTGTTCTGTGTCAGCTGGGTCACATGGACACGCTTTCTATGTTTATTTACGCTTTGATTTGAACAAAAACCGCGTATCCATGTGGTGCGGCTGACATGATAAAAAAGAATGACTTTGTTGAATAAAGTTGTTCTTTTTGTTTTCTTTGCATACAAAAAGTATTCTTGTAGCTTCGTGAAATTACAGTTGAACCACTGATGGCAGATGGAGTATTCTGACGATCCTTTTCATACTTCTCTGGGCTTAGACATTGTTAATTGTTTGGCTGTCAGAGGGACAGACGCAAGCCTCCCGCTTCTCATCTGAAATATCTAAAATTGTGTTCCGACGACGAACAAAGCTTTTACGGGTTTGGAACGACGTTAACAGTGATGAACGACATTTACATTGAAATTACATAAGTAAAACTTGTTACCTTTGAAAATATGAATGTGTGCAAAAGATGCCTGGTCCCGGGACGCACAATGTTGAGGTATGAATTCACAACCATCTGACCCTCATATAGTCAGAAGCCACTGGGTGGACCTGAAGTGAATAAATATAAGCAATAATGTAACCTACAATGCAGTATTTCAATATAAAATGTAATCTAAATTACAAGTTTATCAAATGATTTAACTAATTGACACATTACCTAATAAAATCAGCTTCAGAGTCTTGAAGCATTGAACATTTCTCCACATCAGCTGCTATTCTTTGCACCTACGAGAAAAAAAGAAAATAATCTTGTGATTTCTTTAAAGCATTATGTACTGTAAATGAGACCAAAATTAACACCCAAAAGGCATATATTTTAGAATAAACAAACTATAAATTATATAATTTATAGTTTGTTTATATAATTTATAATTATAAATCGTAATATTACATTGTAGAACTGTACCACCAATCAAATTAAATAATTAACAGTGCAAAATTACAACTGTGTAATGATATGAAATTTGAAAATGCAATAAATAAATGTTGGAAAAATGCGATGCTACTTAAACCTGAAACTAATCCGCCATTAGGTGGCAGTAAATAACTTAATGAGTGAATCAAATGAGTCATTCATTGAACCGATCCGTTCAAAAAGATGAATCATTTAGCAAAAACACAGTTGAGTTTTGATTTGAGAATGAGCAAAATAGTTTTGCTTTTGTCTTTGTTTGGAATTATATTCATTGGTGAAATACAACAACAGTTAATATTGTGTCTAAAAAAGTAAGCAACTTGTTAACTAATAGGGCTTGGGCGTCATGACGTCATTACTTGGCGTGACCACCACGTTGATAGCGTCCTTTACTGCTACTCGGTCTACTGCGCAGTGTTTAGACATACTCCCTCTCATCCGTCTGTCTTAATCTGATTAATTAAAAATCTATTTCAACCATGGTAAACCGTTGCTGTATTGTGGGGTGTAATAGTGCATCACATAATCGCCATGGGGAAAATAAAATGAGAATGGATTAACTTTACAATGCTTTCCTGCTTGGAGGCGCGATCACGGAGAACATAACATCTGAATACTAATTTATATAGCTTAAGTCAACATTGAAAATAAGGGAAATTTCTTCATTCCCTTCAAAATACGGGAAGTTTCAACATTCATCTTTTTGTTGCTATCCCTCTGCTGACAGCAAAAACAAAACTGCTGCATTAACTAACGTTAAGCGATTTGTGAAGCTAGGTCTAACGTGACTTTAGTTACAGATTTGCGTGAAATCGTGCTCTCACAACAACCACGCTATCGTAAAAAGCCCAACATCACGCTAAGGTTGCTTTCAAGTAAACAAAACGATGCTTTGAAAACATCTGTTTCGCTGGAAGGACCAGGAGTAGCAACAGCACAACAACACAGAGACTTGACCGGTCTGATGGAGGGGCTAACGGGATATTTTACAGGAAAATACCCATCCATTTGTGAACTGTACATGAGACTTCAATGACTTGTAGCTTCGGAACTATTCTCACAAAACAAACAAGGTAGCCGAATATATCTGTAATGCAAAAGTGCGGCAGCAAGTCTCCGTTGGTATTCCACTCTTTGTTGGGAATTTCATATGGATCCAAACCGTTAATAGTGCAGATTTTGTCCACATACCGGTCCCTGGCATCCATTTTAGCGTATCCCTATAAATCCCACAACCTTTTCACGATTTTACCATCTTTTCTCTTTCTCCTAACTCTGCTTCTTCTCGTTCGACTTGATGTACAGTATGTCCCAGCAGGACCGCCACGTCCCGGAATGAAACGCGGCGCCCAAGCACTATTGTTTATTGAACTATGTATTTGCAATCCTGATACTCAGCAAAACAGCTCACTTGTGATGCTTCTTATATTATATGTTATGAATAAACTCAACAGTTGAACATTTACCTCATGTATTTTGAGTTTATGTGTGCGGTTAAGCGTGTTTTGATGTTGAATGAAAGGTTAATATTATCAGAATCAGTCTCGCCTTTCGATGCTTCCTCAGTCTTTTTTTTTTAAATCAGGCTAACTTGTCCAGTCAGGCATATAAAGATGTCTTTCACTTATTATAGTAAGGCGTCGAGTCAATATGGGATAGTTGAACACATATAAACGAATGAAATTTCAAATTTTGCTGTTGTCGGTTATTTAGATGGATAGTAACGTTAGTTACTATGACAATCGTTCGCATTGAGCTTTATTTTAAGATAGGTAAACACTACTTTTAGATGCTCTCAATAAGAAAATTGTAATTCCAAAAATCAAACATTTGGCGTAACTATGCTATGATAGCAATTCCCAGTTTACTGCACAGAAGTTACCAAGGCCACTAAATGTCAGGATAGGAGGCTATTGTGACATGAAATCGCATATACATTAACTTAAAGGGGTCATGACATGGTTTTTTTATTTGATTATTATGGTCCCCTATGTGCAATTATAATATTACTATAGTAAAAAAAAAAAAAAACCTTTTAAAATGTAGTGAATTTTGACATTTTCCCACCCTGTTTCTCATCCTTTGATTCAAACAGTCTGTTTTTGGGTTGTTTCCCCTTTAAGAGTTCAGTGTTAACGCCCACTGTTATGATTGGCTAACGACAGTGCCTATGGATCAATTATTAACACCCCCAGCCGGAACATTTGCGGATTGAGCGTAACTGTTTAGCAGCGGGTGATGCATTCGAAGCGATGGATCTTGCAATGATAAAACCTTATATGTTTGAGCCGGAATCAGAGGAAAATGAACCATCACCACAACAACGAAGACTGGATCAGCCCGTGTCCACATGGAAAGTGAAACTATTTTGAATTTGCTAACAGTTTAACATTATTTACCTAATTTCAATGAAATGATAGGGTGTACCGCGGACAAAAATGCATGCATAGGCCATATTTGAAGATGCAGCATTGATAAGGCAACATTTTAAATTTTCTATCACATGTAGGCCTACTAGAAAGGCGACATATTTTCAAGATTCTCTTATACAAACGTGTTTATATTAGCCAGTGATTAAAAGTAATATTGTAAATACCCTTAAAATGACAATTCTACATAAATAGGTGTCATATCAAATACATTTATGATTGCTTTAAACATTCACAGGTCCACTTGTGGCAATTGTGGTGCAATGCCCACTGAGCAAGAACATAAATGCTGCATGTAGACCCCTGAAGTATGTGCACACAATAAAAGACAAATAATAATAATTAAGTTAATCTGCATGTTTGAGTATTACATGTCATACATGTTGGACTACAATTGTAAACTCAATAGCCTTCTCAATAGGTTGTCAGAAGAATTAACCAGGCACCAGTACCACCTACCTGTATGATTCATCATCCGGGACTTGAACCTGTTTGCCTAAATTTGTATTCGTTACAGAATGCACATAACATTTACAGGGCAGACTATGGTCCTTTGAGACTCAGAGGGTTACACCAGTAAGAAAACTGACATACACAATAGTTTTATGTTAATATGGATAAATATTTATTGTAACAAAATATATATTCAAATAACAATCGTTTAGACACACACACACACACAACACTTTACAAAACACCTTTTGAATGTATAATTTGAAATGTCTTTTCTCTGTTTCCATCGGGCGCTACAGGCATTTGGCTTACAGAAGCTTTGTCAGTTGGTGCTGGGGCTATCTAGGCAGAAAGATCAGGGTTGTAATACCATCATGTGTTGTCCTGTGTATATACCGGCAGCTATGTCGGATTCAAACTGCCCCTTGACTAAACCTTGATACGTGCTCAGCAATGGCCTCCTCCAATGAAGGTCTGTCATACTGTGTGCATAGACTGTCAGCCACTGTAATTTTATGCAGTTCCTCCATGTAGGGAAAAGGATCTGGCAGAACCTTTTCAAAAAGCAGTGTCATCAGGTTGTAGACGTAGCCTGGAATTTTTTTTTTGAAATACTGTAAATTAAGTTCTATTCACTTTTGTGTATTGTATTGTATTTAGTTTTTTTTTTTTTTTTTTTTTGTAAATTACTAATTAAAACATCTGTTCAAACTTACAGTACGTTGGGTTGGATGTCAATGGTTTTATGGTGTACAATCCTTTTTTTAGCCTTGGGGAACAAAAGTCTGTACATTGGCTTTCCAGATGATGTAGTAGCCTTTGGACGGTTTGAATTTTCATTGAAATGCATGCCAGCCAAATATAACCTAAAACAGCAGAAAAAAAACATGTAGTTACTAAAAAGTAGGAGTGACATAGTGTTATTATTTTTTTAAGATAAATTGTAAATAATAAGAAATGACTAGGCATTCAAAATGTAATAACTGCTTTTCAAATTACTTTATAGCTTATGCTAGTCTTCCTGTATTACATAAAATTATGAAATAATCAGACATTATGGTTTATTAATTGTCAATAAGATGCTTCTATACAACTTTGCTTTGCATACCTGCACAGCATTCAATAAAAGGGAATACCACACTTTTGGGGGCAAAGCGTAAAATAACACTGTGAAAGGCCTCCAAGGATGAGGTCTGGAAGTGAGGGCTGAGCTTGGCTACATCTTTGAGGACTCTTGTTAATCCGCACCTTTTCGACTCTGTAAAGTGGTTTTGAACCTGGAATAGTAGTATGTATTAATTTGTGTGAAGGATAATGGAAACAGTATTAGCACTGTGGGACACACAGATGAACAACAGTCAGCCACTTTGATTGGTAATGGTAATAATATGAAATACTATACACTCACAAGGTTTGAAGTGTTTCCTGCTGCCCTTAGACACTCGATGTGAATGTTCACATTGTTGGTATAATGGATCATCATGGATGTGAACATCCTGAATGTGATTTAAAATTGTGTTTTAAAAAGTAGTTTAAAGTTTTAAATACATTACTTACAGTTTGCATCGTCGTTGTTGAGCACAGAATAGTCGGCACGGCCTTGTCTTTGAGCAACAGTTTTTTGGCAAAGCCAGCATCATATTGGTATTTGTTCTCAAAACAGTCATCCTTAAAATGTATAGAACAAACACTGTTTGCTCACGAAATGAGCGTAGTTGTCTTGTGCTGGAGGCGGTCATATGCAAATGGCTGGAACGTCACTTCGCACCGTGACGTCACTTCTTACCATGGATCCCAAACGAGCTGTATTTAGAGCTTGATTAAATAAATGGTTCGTTTATAATGGGGAGGACGTCTTAAGCTATGAAACTTGCGGGACGTTTTAATGGTACAAAGACCTCTTATATTCCAAAAGATCAAGGCAAATTTGGTTTCTCATTTCATGACACCTTTAAATAAATATAAAAGGATATATTTCTTAAGTATAATTAAGTGAACTTACCAGGAATTATGAATAAAGCCTCTAATCTTCAATCGTTCTCGAGCTGCTCCAGTCGGCTGGGTTTCTCATATGAATGATGCGCGTGTGTAGCATGTCTGGACAGGTCACCCTCACACACACAGAGACCACACGACCACTCTTCGGTGAGATTTAGCACTTTCCTTTACTGTAGTGAGAAGAAATAATCAGTGGATCAAAAGGCGACCGCTTCTCCCTCTCTGGCACACAGAGTCAATTACAGGGAGAGCTCAATAATACATGTGCTCCTTAGCCTCGCACACAGGTGGACTGAGATTATACAATTATGAAAAATAAATTATACTGTTTACAATATGTCTCTGTCTTTCTTATACATCACATTTCTATTAATACATTACAAGGTAAGGGTATAAAATATTACAATAAATAGATTACAATATTACATTGGATATAAAATCTATATAACATTAACTTATGCATTGATTCCAGTATTTATACATTACTTATACATTATTATTTATAACACACTGCAGTGAAATAAAACTAATAATAGCATTTGTATGAATAAATCAGTATTCCTATGTTACATATCAAAATTAATCAATTAATACATTTAGCATTGTACTATTTGTAGGCCGCACCACGTGCGTCAAGCACTGCATGAGTCATTAAATCAGATTTTCTCCCATAACACTCTACATTGAATACATTCACAGTCACTAAATCTCTTTTCTTTTATAAAACAGAACCAATTAATCAACATACCTGTAGTGAGAAGAAATAATCAGTGGATCAAAAGGCGACCGCTTCTCCCTCTCTGGCACACAGAGTCAATTACAGGGAGAGCTCAATAATACATGTGCTCCTTAGCCTCGCACACAGGTGGACTGAGATTATACAATTATGAAAAATAAATTATACTGTTTACAATATGTCTCTGTCTTTCTTATACATCACATTTCTATTAATACATTACAAGGTAAGGGTATAAAATATTACAATAAATAGATTACAATATTACATTGGATATAAAATCTATATAACATTAACTTATGCATTGATTCCAGTATTTATACATTACTTATACATTATTATTTATAACACACTGCAGTGAAATAAAACTAATAATAGCATTTGTATGAATAAATCAGTATTCCTATGTTACATATCAAAATTAATCAATTAATACATTTAGCATTGTACTATTTGTAGGCCGCACCACGTGCGTCAAGCACTGCATGAGTCATTAAATCAGATTTTCTCCCATAACACTCTACATTGAATACATTCACAGTCACTAAATCTCTTTTCTTTTATAAAACAGAACCAATTAATCAACATACCTGTAGTGAGAAGAAATAATCAGTGGATCAAAAGGCGACCGCTTCTCCCTCTCTGGCACACTAAGCATATGATGCTAATTAGTTAACGTCACAATGCACATCGTTAAGGTCAAATAACACCTCAAAATATAAATTTTCATTATAACTAATACAATCAAGTACTAGTATAGAATAAATCACATTAATCCAGCGATAAATACACATTTTGGACAAGAAATATCATCATACCAGAGTCAATTACAGGGAGAGCTCAATAATACATGTGCTCCTTAGCCTCGCACACAGGTGGACTGAGGCTATCGCACATCGCACGCGGGGAAAACCCCGGATGTGTTCCACTGATATAATTCCCTCCCCAGACAGAATCCAAAGAAAAAGTTCCCCAAATCTAATATTATGTAATTTTAACCTGCAAACAATAATAAATTAACAAAATTTTGTGGAGTTCACTAACCCATTCTTATTATGAAACTTATAGAATTTATAAAAAAAAAAATAGTCCAATATAGGAATTAAAAGAAAGCAAATTAAATTGAGTCAATTATACACACCAGTTACATTCTCCGCCCTGAACTTCACAAATTTTGACTATTACAGGGTCTAGTATAAACTGAGGTCATTAAACCACCTTTTTTTCCCAGAACATCTTGCAACAAAATGTTTCCCACTCTCAGGGAAGGTGAGTGCGGCAGGTTGATCAGGCCTACCGCAGCCACCTGCAAAAGGTGCCTTAAACACCATTCATATCAGATGAAACTTCATCACTGATCTGGAACGACAACATACTGAAATACACTGACTCAGATGTGCTGTATTTTAAAACTCAAAATGACAAAAATTCTCATCTCAAAAATGATCTTACAACCCCACTAACTGGGTTCAGAGTTTTGATAGATTGAGTCATGTTCTCGATCAGTCTGTTGACTGGTTTCACAATCCTACCTACTCTGGTCCGAACTCTCATATCCCCTGAACCAGGAGGTGGCTCAACAGCTCCAAGAGGTGAACCGCTATGGTCACTATGGCCAATTGCCTCAGAAACAGAACTGCAAGAATCGCGGCTCTGTCTTTCATCTGGACTGCTTACAGTATTTTCCACCTTGGTACAATCATTCTTTGCAGCTAATTGCTCATGTCCGGTTGACTCCAAGACTTCGTTCAATGATTCAAGGCTTTCAGATCTGCAGGACAACCTCTGCTGAGGGTCATCAGAAACTGCGGTCCTTTCAACCCAACTGGCGACTCGTTCCGACAAAGGACACAAATCAGATGCAGAACCAACAACATCCATTGATAAACTTCTACTGCTAAGGGCAGATTCACCACTGTCCTCAAATGATTCAGATTCCCCAAACTCAAGTGGAAGGAAGTTTGCTTGCAACAGCAAATTGCGGTGAACAGTTTTCTCCTGACCTGTCTTGGTGTTACGTATACGGTAAATGTGACACTGTGGGTTTAGCGCAACTACCCTATAGGGCGTGGACTCCCACCTGTCTGCCAGTTTTCTTTTCCCACGCTCACCCTTGTTGGCCAGCAGAACTTGATCACCCAGCTCAATGTTAAGACCTTTTGCCCTTTGATTATACAACTCAGCCTGATGTTGCTGACTGGCATCAATGTTTTTCTGAGCAACTGTAAGTGCTTCTTTTAGATCATCTTTTAACCTCTTTACATACTTGTCGTAACCAACAATTTCACAGTCTCTTACAACGTTGCCAAACATCACATCCACGGGCAGCTTCGGGATTCTACCAAACATCAGGTAAAATGGAGCATAACCTGTGGATTCGTGTGCGGTACAGTTGTACGCAAAGGTCAGTGTCTGGAGCAACTGGGACCACTTTTCCTTAGACCTCGCCGGGAGCGCTCTGATCATGCTGCCTAGGGTTCTATTAAACCTCTCAACAAGGCCATTTCCCATCGGGTGGTAAGCAGTTGTTCGGGACTTTTTCACACCAGCAACCTGCAGCAACTCTCGGATCAGTTGGCTCTCAAATTTGCCCCCTGATCCGAGTGGATCCTGTCAGGAAAACCGTACACACAAAAATAGCGATCCCACAACTGACGTGCTACCTGTTTTGCCGACTGGTCACGACATGGGTAAGCGTGAGCCATCCGAGAAAAGTGGTCAGTTACTACCAACACGTCCACATTACGACCTTTTGAACTTTCTGCGGTCCAAAAGTCTATACATACCAGCTCCATTGGACTTGATGTTCTCACACTCTCTAGTGGGGCTCTGCCTTCGGGTTCAGGTGTTTTACTAACAACGCAGCGCTTGCAACACTTTACATATCTGCGAACATCAGATTCCAGCCCGACCCAAAAGAACCTTTGTCTTGCCAGGTGCATTGTTCTACCCTGGCCCTGGTGCCCTGCTTCGTCGTGAATGCCGGTCATGACCTGTGTGATCAAAGAAGAGGGAACAACATACTGTAACAGCTTCTTTCCTGTCAGATTATCTTTGGTTACACGATAAAGTACACCATCAAGTATCTTTAACTTGTCCCACTGCTTCAAGATCCTGAGCACCTTATACGTTTCACCAGCACGCTCACGACGAGAGGCTCTCTTGCCCCTATTTACATAAAACAGGACCCTGGACAGACAAGGATCATGTTGCTGTCGGTCTCGAAGTTCGTCTAATGAGAAGACATGGTAATGGGCATTGCCCAGGAGGCAACAAACACTGGGTGTCTTGGGCAATCCAAGAGACAGCTCTCGATTCAACCCCTGCTTCCCAGTCGTTATGACCCTCTAACACAGCAGACACCTCGGCACTAGAAAGCGGACAATGGCATGACATTACACAAGGAGAACATTCGATGCTCTGAATACCAGCACTAAGCCTAAACGCGTCCTGCACGGTCTCTTTCTCAAATTGTTCAGCTTCCTCAAGCAATTTATTGTAAGGCTCATTCAGCAGCCTCTGACTGACCCGGTTGTGGACGTAGGGTTGACGACTTAAGGCATCGGCTACTATGTTCTTACTCCCAGGTATGTACTTGATACTGAAACGATAGGGTGCCAACTTGGAAACCCACCTCTGCTCACACGCGTCGAGCTTGGGCTTAGTGAGAATGTAAGTTAAGGGATTGTTGTCCGTCCATACGACAAAATCATGCCCTTTTAGCCAGTGGCTGAATTTGTCGCAGACGGACCACTTCAAAGCCAAGAACTCTAAGCGGTGAGCAGGATACTTGGCCTGAGCGCGTGTAAGAGCTTTGCTAGCGAAAGCCAATAGGCCGGGCCCTAGTCTCACCCTCTGCAACCTGCGATAACACAGCACCCAACCCGTCCAGGGACGCGTCAGTGGACAAAATAAATGGGCTGCTAAAATCAGGATGCGTCAAGACCACAGAATCCATCAGAGCACCTTTTAACTGCTGGAAGGCCCTACTGTGCTCTTCTTTCCAGTCACCAGGACTCAACTTCCTGAATGAAGCACCCTTCTCCGGAGGCTTCTTACCCCTTGGTGCGGCTGTTAAGGCAAACAGGGGTTTCGCAATGGCAGAACAATTTTGGATGAACCTCTGGTAATACAACACCATCCCAAGGAAAGATTTAATTTTCCTTTGGGATGGGGTTACCCCATCCTCCATCATCAAATCAGTCTCTGTTACCGCTCCGATAGCGCTGACTTTATCTGGGTCGGTTGCTACCCCTGAACTGTCAATGATGTGCCCTAAAAACCGCACGCTTCTCCGGAGGAAATTACATTTTTTGGGGGCTAATTTTAGCCCATGCTCTCGGAGCCTACTGAACACCATCTCGAGTCTCCTAATGGCCTCACCTTCATCTGGGGCATACACAAGTAGGTCATCAAGATAACAGAGTAACGTCAAGAAATTTTGATCACCGAAGATGTTCGTCATCAGACGCATAAAGCTAGCGGGGCTATTGCAGAGCCCTTGCGGTAAGCGATTAAACTCAAAAAGCCCCATCGGTGTGGTGAAGGCAGTAAGGTTTTGTCCTCCTCCGCCATCGAGATGTTATAAAAGCCGGAGGTGAGATCCATCGCGCTAAAGACTGCGTTTCCACCCAAGGCCGCCAAGCAGTCTGCTTGGTGAGGTAAGGGGTGAGCATCCTTGATGGTTCGGGCATTAAGCCAGCGGTAATCAACACAAATGCGAAGATCACCACTTTTCTTCCATACCAGGACCAACGGGGATGCCCACTCACTGCAAGACTTGCGGATAATCTCTTGCTCTTCCATCTCAGAGAGCACTTTTCTCAGTTTCTGATATTGAGCAGGGGGAACGCGTCGATACGGAAGTCTAAACGGGCGGTTATCTGACAAGTGAATCCTGTGGACAAACTCTTTGGCTTTACCGCAGTCTAACTTATGTTTAGAAAACACATCTTGATATCCTTGGATCAACTGCAGAAGCTTGTCTTTCCAGTACTGAGTGACCTCACACGACTCAATATCGAGATCGCTAAGACCAAGCTCCTGCAGTGCCTCACGAATTCCAGAAGGAGAACTAACCACTGCACCTGTGCTAGAGGAGACAGCTTGGCTCTGCACATTCACAGTTCCCCCATCATCATGTCCAGGCCACATATCGAGGTCTTCAACTGCTAAAACGGGAGAACATCTGCTATTTTGGCATTACGTCTTAAAGTTACAGGTTTATTGGATGGGTTAATCAACTTAACCGGCACCCATCTGTCACCAGGCAAAG